>NC_081777.1:3518591-3691091 GCF_963082965.1 Carassius carassius
CAAAGAGCGGCCCAGAGCGCCTACTAAATTCCAACTGAATGCAGAAACGGAGCTCCGCTTGGTGCAACACATGTCCATCACATGTCTTCATAGTACTTCAGTTGAATCTTGCTAGACATTCCAGTCCATCCAATGCTCAGTGCTTCCCTTTTCTTGTGATATTTCTATGGTTTTTGCACTGAGCTCTGGATGTTTAGCTTTACTTCGTCCCAACATACCTGCACAGAAGTTCCTAGTAATCTTGAAGACCTTTGTTCGAGGGTTGAATCTCAACTCTGCATGACAGTGGCCCTCCAGGAGCATGAATGGACTGTTCTCGCTTTTACATAAGGTTACAAATTTGTGCAACTTCACCAACTTCAAACCTCAGACCTGCTAGTAGATATAAAAACATAAAAAAGAGAGTGTCAAGCCATATCAGGTGCTTTGACTTTTACTGTACCTTCAAAAAAAAAAAAAAAAAAATAATTTCCTAGCAACCACATAGCAACCACCACTACCAAAACTACTATTGCATTAGTAGTACTCTAAATAAAGTTCAATTATAATTTTACATCAGTAAGTCTTGAGCGATATGTCAGTAAATGTCATTTTTGAATATGAATGGGTCATTTTGAGTAGAAATGAACTCCGGATGACACAAAACAGCAAATTATTAAAACTAACAACAAAAGCAACCACAAAACAGTGTAAATAAAATTAGAAAACAGTAAAAAAATCAGCTTAATTAGTTATTCATGCCCCACTCTATGATAGGTCCACCAGTATCAGAAAGTTGAGTAGGTTTTACTTATTTTATTTTTACTTTGATACTTACTCAAAGAATCCTTGTAAACATAAACAATTCCAAAAATATATATTTATAAAAATTTTATTAACTTTACTTTCTAGTACACATTGTTCATTTACATATTGCTGACAATTACAAATTGTATGCTGTTTGAAAATTGCCAAACTTATCCTGTAAGCTAGCTAACGAACTTGGTGGGAGAGCTGTAATCGGGCCTTAAAAGTTAGGCCCGACAGGACCCGAGCCTGACAGGTCTCGGCCCGAGCCCGACAGGTACATTTTGATTGACAGCTTTTTAAAAGCCCGAACCCGTTTACAGCCCGACATTATTCAAATGTGTGCACACACACAGCTCTTTTTCCTTGTGTCAAGAATGAGTCATTTATACATGTTTTAACGTAATTTATTCAGAACTAACGTAGACTAGACCACTTGGAAGTTGGAATAAAGAAATAAAATAAGTCCTCTGTAACATCGTAACATCTAAGCACTCCAAATAGGCATAGGCTCATTTAGCATATAAATAGACCAACGCACCAATAAAAACGAGTCTTTTTTAACAAATCAAATTAAGATACATTTTTAATTAAGATGGGTATTTGGCAATAACGAAATTAAGATAAAAGCTCCGCCGGATTTGCTTCGCCACTAGCAGCTGACATTTAATAAGAATAATGCCAACATTAGCGTATATACTCTGTCCACATTACGCATTTAAGACTCAATAAATATTTAGTTATCATTTGAAAAAACTTTACTCACAGAGATTAGGCTAAGCCTACATGTTTTTTGTGGAGGAAAATGATTGAATCCACTGTAGATGTCTTCAGCGCGTTCCTGCGCTCACTGATGGTGCGTCATTATTCACTCATTATTCTCATTATAAACATGGTCAAAACTTTTCCAAACCTCAGACTTTGCTTTAGTTGCTGGTGCAACCAAAACGTAATCGTCAGAGGCAAGCCTTCCGTTTCACCTAATCAGCATCCATTTTCTTATCTTTCTCGCGCTAATCGAAACACATCACATGACCGCTCATTTACTTCGCGAACCGGAGCGCAAGCCCGAGCCAGGCCCAATCCCGCGTAAAATGATATAAATTAAGCCTGAACCCGACCGAACCCGTCGGGTCCTATCGGGTCCCGTCGGGTTCGGGCAAAGATCTTCAGCTCTACTTGGTGGGGACAGTAGCATTCAAAACACAGATGGTGACCAGCTATGTCTTCTCAGCAGGGTAACTTCTGGTGACAACCTTGTTTGATTGCTAATGTGGTTTCTATTGTACTGCAGGGTTCAGGTCTACACGCAAAAAAGTAGGCAATCAAAAGACGTATCGTGCCAAGTGTGGTGCTGGTACATGGTTTCTTTTCTCACTGATGTTATTTGTTATAAGCAGGTCCTGATCCAGCTTCTTGTAGTTGTCACAGCAAATGCTGCTTTTTTGGGTATAGAGTAATTACTAGTAAGTGGATGACATTTCCCAGGTGCTGAGCAAAACAGTCTGTGTTTGTCTGCCAGTTTAGCTCAACATCTCAAGATTTCTGTCCTTGGGTCTGTGTGTACTTGACAATTTTGGAGTGTTTGACCCAGGCAAACATAGCCAAAGCATCATGGAAGTGGTCACTGAGCCCTTCGCTCCTAGAAGAAAGTGTTTACCTTCCCTCGCGCTACCTCCATCACTTATTCATAACACAGAGCGAGCCGCCAAACTTCAGATAGAAAACGTGCGTCCATGTAAACCGTCTGCACTTCGGTGGGTAGGGGAAGCAATTTTTTTGATTTCATCTTTTTTTACACACCTTGTTTTGACCTCTACAGCACTTTAGTGACAAACACACTCCAGGACAGAAGTATTGCAGTGGGTTTTCTGTCCTTTCTGGGCTGATATTATTCAGAGTTAGATACTGATTGTTTACACCGTACTGCAAGTAAAAAAAATGTGGAAATAATGTGTCTTCTTTGGTGCAATTTAATTACAGTGACATCAATTAGCTGCTAGCAGTGCGGTTCACTGTAATGTTACATCATGACGGGGTTTGCATTAGGGCGTCAGGCTAATGTGTTTAAAGCAGACACAATTAAAACGAATGCGCCGCCTGATAACGACAGGCTCACAGCTACTCTGAAGGAATTACGGAGTATAGCTGTCTGTCTTATTATGTGCCGCTTATACAACAGATTCCCTCTTTTTGCTGGTGGTAATGAATGGCTGGTGTGGTGTATCTTTAGGCAGAGTGTATGAAAGGCAGCGTCTCGTGCTGAGCAATGCAGAGCAGGGCTCATTATTGCCACACAGGTGGTTTCTGGACAGGACACGACGGGAGAAACTGTCAAGATCAGACAGAATTGTTGTTTGTCTTGCATGTTGCAAGATTGCAACCGTTTTGTTTTTTTGTGCTTTCTTCTACAGACAATCTGTTCAAGTGGATAAATGAATTGATGCCCTTTAAAAAATATATATATTTTATTGTTTTAAATGACTCCTGTATTCTTATTTTTTATTTTTATTTTGGCATGATCTTTCATTAATATTTTAATGAAAACTATATATATATATAAATATATATGTATATATATATATATATATATATTTGTGTGTGTGTGTGTGTGTGTGTGTGCGTGCGTGTGTACGTGTTTTGCTACTTAACACTAACATAAGTACATTTTTACTCTGTAAAAAAAAAAAATAATCTAAGTCATTAAAACATGTTTCTATAGAAACAATATAAAAATTATATTTATGAATTAATAATTCATGACACATGCACTGAAAAAAATAATAAGAATAAGATCTAAACAATTACATGCATTCAAGATGTTAGGAAAATGTTAATACGGTTTATTTGATAGTTGCACCACATGACATTTTTAGAAAATCTATGCTTTTCTTAAAAGGGTATTAAAAAATGCATGAAACCAACATAAGTACCTTTATATACAGTAGTCCATCTTATTCAATTTGAAACAAGTAAAAATTTACTAAATTATTTTGATAAATTAAATCTTGTGTAGCTTATATGTTGAAGCTAAAAGTTTAAATGGGTTTTACTATTTTGATGAGTTAAATTAACAACCTTTTGACATTTTTTACAGTTTAAGAACACGGAACACTTGCTAGTCTTGTTTTAAATTCATTCATCAATTTGAATTTCTTTACCATGGACATTCTTAATTGTCATTGACCCGAGTAAATGTGATTCTAGCCAACAAGTGTTCACCTGTTTTGAGGTCAATAAGCAAACGTTTCCTTTAATTTAAGTCGAGTTACACTGAAAGATCTATGTAATTAGCCTTTCGCTGTTTCCTTAGAGTTATGCTAGGCAAATAACTCATCCTCTGTTGCCTTTAGCATCTCAGAAAACCCTGTGGGGTGATATATACTGCCTATTGATCTTTGGATCATGTGACCTGGATCAATACCCAGAAATCACTGCCCTGTATTCAGTGACAGAGAGGGGGATGGAAAGGCAGTCTGGCTTGTAAAGGTCGACTGTAGGGCGCAAGGACGGGTCCTTGGAAGTGTTCTGGTTTGCAACGGCTGAGCACATCAATCCTATCACAGTAAGAGGAAGGTCATCGGTCCGGCACGGATGTATTTATGGCCCTGGAGGGCATTCAGGGAAGTGACATCCGACTTCATGCCAAGGTTCTGCTCTGTATCACAGCATTTGGCTCTTTCATTAGAAAAGACTTGAAATGAAGTTGAAGCACCTTGGAGAGTTAGATATATGTTTGGCTTTAACAATGTCCATGACCTCGCTTTGGAATCTTGGCTGTAATGAGTGATTGACATGCTTGTTAGCAAGATCTAACAAACGACTTGAAGATGGATTGACAGCATGGCACCTTTTTCGCTGCAGCATCAGTAACAGACACATTGAGGCATGAAGGGGATGGGAATATTGACCAGCTGGTTACCGTTCTAGACTTCTGCCTGCACTCTGAGGCATCAAATTAATTCCAACAACAGTATCCTCATTATTGTGAAGAACTAACATGGTTAACCTGCCCTACTAAAGTCACTGTGAATCCAAATTAACTGCATTTAAGGTAATCTTAATACATTTTCCTTTGTGTCCAACTCTTCCGTCCAAATTTTGATAACCTGCTCCACCTCTGAAGTGTCTTATGTAGGCTTTGCAAGGAATTAACTATTAGTCAAAGAAATATTTCGCAGCCTTTTACCATGCTGCTGTGGATTAATTATTGATGGATAAAAAGACCCTACATCTTTTTTGTCTTTAATTATTGTATTTCATTCTGAATATGTCACATTACCTAAATTAAAATGGATTGTAAATGTGATTCAAGTTAACTTGAGCAAAAAAGTGGTGCAACATATAAATAGTCACCCATGGGTCTGCTAACAAAACTTGGCTCTATTTCCTGTTGTCTGATTGATATTTCATACTTTTCTAGTAAATAAAAGGCCTTTTAGTGTAATTGTAAAAATCGTCCACCTTCAGCTTTTACTGAATTTATATAAAGTAAACATAAGAATAACTTTAGCATAAAATATTATTTTTTTTTTTTAAAGTGATAAAGACTATCAAATATAATCTACCAGTCTTTAGAGGAGTGTGTATTTGTTTGTCTCTCAATCATCTTTATATTGCATTACATTATATGTTTTGCCCCCACAGTGAAAATCGTATTGGTTTACAAGCAAGCAGAATTTTTCTCTTGTCACCTCTACTAAACTGCATATTTTTTGCTCATTTTGTGCCTTCAAATAAAAAAAAATGATTTTTTTTTTTTCTTCTCAAGTATGACCTCTATATTTTTACTTTATCATACTATATGAGCCATAAATAAATATTACTCTTTGACTATTATTTGACATGTCAGGCTTTACAAGCTTAACTCAAATGCCTTTTACCCTACCCTTTCTTCAGTGCCATTGACAATCACCTTTTCTTATTCTCTTGCATTTTGTTCTATATTTATTCACTTCTCACTATTGATTCAGAAGGATATTCATGTGGCATACAGAACAGCATTTAACCCCTCATGTCCAGCAGGCAGACATTTTGATTTATCAATGGATATTATCACATGAACGCATTAGATTCAAGGAATTTCCAAAGCCAGTTTTTCCTTCTCTGTTTCCTTTTTAAACTTGTTTCTGATTATCACAGGTGCTCTAGGAAGTCGTTCATGGATTGAGCAGAAAATCATTACCTTCCTGTCAAGTGATTGGTAGAAAGACCTCATCATGAGGAGTCCCATGTGTACACGTGTTGTAGAAGGAAGGACACATTTAAATGAGTGGTTTGCCCTTTATAGGTTCCTGTCCTCAATGACAGCAGGGTTTCGGGTCTGACCTGATCCCCCTGTGTACTTAAAACGTCAGCCTGCGGCAAATACCTGTCATTTCAAGGGTGCCACATCTCAAAATATAAACATTAACACTCCTATGACCCTCACACACACTATCACTCCATCAATCTGAAGAGTCAGCCCCGATTTACTCTCAGAATTGGTATTGTTCCCTTTGACACACGCCTGTATGAGGAAATGTTTTCATCGCCTCATTTTTCTGATCTCAAACATGCAGCCGCCACTCTCTCAGCCTCCTGCTGCATGCAATACGTGCTGCTGCAGGGGGCAGAGCAATGAAAATGATGATGATGGATCCTCATAATCGCTCTCGAGTCCTGCCTACCAGAGCAGCTCACATGTCGATCTGAAGGAGACCAAAACAGGGACCGCCGAGTCAAGGCTGTGTGCGGTTATATGTGTATGTGATCTAGAGAGAGAGAGAGTCAGGTAACCTTATCCATCATCTGGCATCTTGGCCTAATAAACACAAACACGTACTGTTGTTCTGATAATGCGATCTGAAAAATGTACAAAGAAAGTGTACAGAGAAAATGACTAAGTTGTCTGTCGATGTGTACATTTGTGTATTCAGATATCTTCTGTATAATAGATATCTATGTGATGCACTGAAAGAAAACATTTGGTGTAGGATTTACTTGCTGTTAAATTTAACAAGTAATTATAAAGAAACTTTTCTTTAACTTGCTTTTTGTTTTGCTTTGTTCATTTATTTTTATATTATTATTATGTTTATTATTATTATTTTTGCATTTTGCTTTGATTTGTTTCGTTTTGATTTGCTTCATTTCTTTTTTTTTCTTTTTTTTTTCAGTCACAAGAACCATTATTTCAACCAAACAGCTAAATTATTCACTAAATTTACACAAAATATTTAAACACCTAAATTTAAATATCATATTATATATTAAATATTGCTTTAGTGCTTTATTTGTGTTCCATGTGCGTTTGTAAACCTGTAATTGCAGGCAGTATGGTAACCTTGGGAGGTTACGTTCCCCACTCCAACCAGAAGTGTGAATCAGCAAGATCCAGTCACTGGAGAGAAGTGTGAGTGAGTGTGCATTTGTGTGTGTGTGTGTGTGTGTGTGTACGTACAGGTGGCTGCTATTAAATTCACTCCTCCTGTTTTAGATGGGATGGGTGGGCCAAGGTCAGTGCTTTTTCTGAATGCACAATGCCCTTCCTCTTCACACCATCCAGAAGAGAAACATTGCGAGGAATGGAGACTGAAAGTGACCAAACAAACCATATAATTTTCCATGTAGCAGTAAAGATGCTTGCATGAGCTGATTGGCTGGAGACGCATTGTTAAAATCACCATCTATCCTGGACTTCACCGATTTTATTACATCTGCTCAGAATACAGCCTCAAGCTAAGTAAAGCCTTCCTTGTTTTACTACACACACAGAGAAAGAGTCATGATTCATTCTCTCTCGCCCACTGTCTTACTATACAAAATTCATAGGTTGTCTGCATTGATCAGGATTCAATTGCAGTTGTGTTTGGTTCACCAGGGGAGTAACTTCAAAAGACTGACTTCCTGCCATTAATCAATACCAGAACGCTTTGCCAAGATTCAGGAATCTGTGAATTTCCCAGGCTTCCCTTGATCTGCACACACATATGATATGTCAGACTTTTTTGAAACAATTTTAAAAATAAATAATGCACACACATGTTCTCCCTTCCAGATGTAAGAGATGCTTCAGTCAAGTGTAACAAAGTGCTGAATAGCACCTGACACTGGCTTATCGAGGAACGGTAATCGTTTTTTTTATGGGGTGGCATATGTCACTTCATTCGATAATCCACAATGCATTTAAAGGATGAAGGTTGAGGATCACTGCTTTAATCCACCTGCTGTCACTCATCTTTCTACCCCGAAAAAATTGAACTGATTTAAAAATGTAAAAATGGCCATCATAGGATATGTTTCATATCAATGTTTAGTACATGCTCTATGTGCACTGACATAATGGCTCTGTTTAATTACTACTGTAAGCCTGGGAAGTCTGCTGATTACCATGTGAAGCAATATGCATTATGCATCACAATGCATATTTATTTATTCAGATGGCCTCTACTTACCATGCTGGAGACAAGAAATATGGTTATTTGGCATTTTATGGCATTTTTGTGTAAATTTTTGGCAGTCCAATGAAATGTGTCAAGACAAAGATGTTTTAAACTGTGATATTGACTAATCTGTTACACTATATATATATATATATATATATATATAGTACAGACCAAAAGTTTGGACACACCTTCTCATTCAGTTCTTTATTTTCATGACTGTGAAAATTGTAGATTCACACTGAGGGCATCAAAACTATGGATTAACACATGTGGGATTATATATGGAATTATATACATAACAAAAAAGTGTGAAACAACTGAAAATATGTCATATTGTTCTTCAAAGTAGCCACCTTTTGCTTTGATTACTGCTTTGCTCACTCTTGGCATTCTCTTGATGAGCTTCAAGAGGTAGTCACCTGAAATGGTCTTCCAACAGTCTTGAAGGAGTTCTCCGAGAGATGCTTAGCACTTGTTGGCCCTTTTGCCTTCTGTCTGCTGGAAAGGTGGAAAACTGTTCTGTGGTCGGACAAATAAAAATTTGAAGTTCTTTTTGGAAAACTGGGACGCCATGTCATCCGGACTAAAGAGGACAAGGACAACCCAAGTTGTTATCAGCGCTCAGTTCAGAAGCCTGCATCTCTGATGGTATGGGGTTGCATGAGTGCGTGTGGCATGGGCAGCTTACACATCTGGAAAGGCACCATCAATGCTGAAAGGTATATCCAAGTTCTAGAACAACATATGCTCCCATCCAGACATCGTCTCTTTTAGGGAAGACCTTGCATTTTCCAACATGACAAAGCCAGACCACATACTGCATCAATTACAACATCACGGCTGCGTGGAAGAAGGATCCGGGTACTGAAATGGCCAGCCTGCACTTCAGATCTATCACCCATAGAAAACATTTGGCACATCATAAAGAGAAAGATGAAACAAAGAAGACCTAAGACAGTTGAGCAACTAGTCTGTATTAGACAAGAATTGGACAACATTCCTATTCCTAAACTTGAGCAACTTGTCTCCTCAGTTCCCAGATCTTTGGAGACTGTTATAAAAAAGAAGAGGGGATGCCACACAGTGGTAAACATGGCCTTGTCCCAACTTTATTGAGATGTGTTGATGCCATGGAATTTAAAATCAACTTATTTTTCCCTTAAAATTACACATTTTCTCAGTTTAAACATTTGATATGTCATCTATGTTGTATTCTGAATAAAATATTGAAATGTGAAACTTCCACATCATTGCATTCTGTTTTTATTCACAATTTGTACAGTGTCCCAACTTTTTTGGAATCGGGTTTGAATTTGAATTTGATTGGGATTTGCATACTACAATTGCGTTGCATGGGAAAGCTGCCCACCTAAATAATGTGGAGTCCAGTTGAAATACTTATTACGTGTGTGTTTCTTTGAGTGGGGGTTTCTTGCTGTGTACAGTTTCAATCACAGAAACAGTGAGAACAAAGATATATACTAGTGTGTGTGTGATCAGTTAAGTGGGAGATGTCAGTTCAGTCAGTCAATCATAATGAACGGTGCTGGTGCACCTGCTGCCTCATGCTGAGCCATTCACAACACACAACAAATACACAGTAACGGAATTACACCGCCTTCTCTCATAAACGCAGATCATCTCTGTGGCCGGCTGTGGTTGGTGTTCTGGAAGTATTTCATTACAGGAAAAAAACTGAGCGCTTTAAAAAAAGAGCTAAGCCATTTCTTCCTTCCTGTTTGCGTGTGTATGTGCTATATTCCCCTTCTATTCACCTAAATATCACATATTATAGTAACAGCGATCTGTTCTTGTCAGTCTCTGGGGGTTCTTCGAAGAACATGTTTTTTAAGGGGGGGGCAGACCTTTGATGTTCCTCTGTGTTTTTCTCTTCCTTTTTCTCTCCATCTCAGCTGTGGTACTAACAAAACAAACTTAAGATGCTGAACTCTGGCTGACATGTATCTACAGTCAGAATGAAATGCAAGAAAGACATTAAATTGAAAGACTAAACAAATCAGAATGTTGCTATATTTACTCCGCGGCCCAATAGGAAAAAAAAATCTCATATGTTTCTCCTAGACGTCAATGCAAGCTAAAGTAATTCTGTTGTAAAGTATCTTAAGCTGTTGGATATCTTACATGATATAGTGATTAAACAGAAAGCTATTGGAGACTTTTGTTTTTACCTCTTCTTAATACAAACTACTGAAAAACACTTCTCATCAAAATGTTTCTACAAATATAACAAAAAAATCTACAAATTAAAAAAGTATTTTTCCCTCCTTTATATATCTTCAATTGAGTTGTGATACAAAATGTAGTTTAATTTTATTAAATGTTAACATTTAATAAATGTAACATTTATTGTTAAATGCACTGAAACAAATCTAAATCTGTCTACACTAATACTGTCTATTTTTATTACTTCTAGGAGATTCTAGGAAACTCTGCATGCTAAGGTTCTGAAACATGACAGAGATCTCGTATTAATTATCCTTAGCTATAAAAAACCAACGTCTGAGCAATAAAATGTATCAAGCACTGGCTGCCTAATTTGACTCTCAGATTAAACAACTTCCTTGTTTGCAGGAAAATATACTGTGTGTGAGAGTAGTGCGTAATTACATCTTTAAAAGTAACATCATTAACCAGAGCAAATAGTTAAATAAATTGCAGAGGCCGGGGGAGACGTGAGTAAAGACTTGATTGCGCTCTGTTCCCTGGCTTTTTGTGTTGCAGCGAGCCGTTTGTAATGATGGTGTGATAACGAAATGTCCCTCGGTGGGAAAGCGATCGTATCACTCATTTCTCAGTGCAGTTGCCAGTCCAGAACGTTTCTTTGGTCACAGAGTTCAGTCTTTGCAGTTGGCTGCCCATGCAGATACATAGACCTCGGCGCTTCACGCGCTAATGAAAAGCTATTTAGCAGTTCTTAATGATAGCGCCTCAGAGAGCTCTCCGTCTCCCTGTCTGCCTCTTTGTGCGATTAGCAGGAATGCTAATTTGTCTCTTAACAGTCTGAATGACCCCTTTTCCTAGCGCACTCCGACTCATTCATATTCTCTCAGATCTCTCCATCTTACAAATGGTCACAGGTACATTAATCAGGAGTAGCTGCAAGTTTGAGCTCCTCAAGTGCTCAATTAGCTTCCTGGAGAGACGCCCCGGGGATTCAATCACAATGGTGCAATTTAGCTCTAAATGAATTAGTGCAGAACGCTGGAACATTTTATTTAGTGTTGTTTGTTCACTCATTTCATAATTCTTAAAAACCACCGCACACGGGTTAAAACAGCAATGTTTTGAGTTTGCAGGAGAAATCCCTGTTGTCATTTTAACAGCTTTAATATTTCTGTTTATTGAACCAGGAGAACCAAAATTCACTACTTTTGAAAACAAACTCTTTTTGCTGTGCTTCCAAACATGCATATCAAGAGAGTAGGCTAGAATTGCCATTTGGATGGACCTCCAAAATTGGGCAGACTTAAATGGAAATTTATATTGGCTTCTTATTGAAATGTCAAATTATCAGTTATATATATATATATATATATATATATATATATATATATATATATATATATATATATATATATTTTTTTTTTTTTTTTTTTTTTTATATTAAATTATACTTATATAAATAAATAAATTAAAATAAATTATAATTATATAAATAAACTTTATAATATATTTATATCTTGTTTTAAGGATGTTTAGGTGATTTTTTTTCCCTTAGACTCTGGCAACTTTTGGCACTAATATTTCTTTAAAGAAAGAGTTTTTAGATGATTTTCTTTAAAGTATTCCAATTCATGTCATTATTTGTGCAACAGAACCCTGTTCAACACAAACTTAAAAACCCATTATGTTCCATCACATAGACTGTCCTTTACTTCTGTGAGAAGTGTGGTACAGTAGGTCACCTCTCTCCTTACACTAAGTTAATGGAGTGTAATCCAGCCTAAACAAGTACATCTGTACACCTCTCCATCAGCAAGTAGACTGAAGTACACCTCTGGTTCAGCAGAGCACACACTAGAGGATTATTACTGAAATGAATGATAACGGAATGATACAGTGAACTGTGATGAAAAGATTAGCACAAGACAACATATTCGTAGAGACACCATGAGGACAAATTAATTCTGTCTCTCTTCATTCAGACAGGAAGAGCATGGTGAGAGAAGTTTTTTCACAAGTGTGCAGGATTAGTTTTCAGGTTGGCAAATCCACGTGGTATATAAGATGTTATGTCTAGGGATCATGCTGTACTGTTTATGCCATGGATAGGTATATTTGTAGGCAGGTGGGAAAAATTGAATTGACTGAAAGTGGTAAAGAGCCTGAATGTATATACATGTATGGTACGTTTTATGTGACGTTGGTTTTGTACGTGGCACCACAGTTCTGACTTGAAATGTCCTTTGAGAGGAGTTATAAGTCTAAGGTTCCGTGACATTTTAAAATAACGTACCATCTGCACTACACCTAAACTTACCCAATAGTATGAACAAAAGTGAATGTGACGAAAAGCATGCTGTTTTAGCTTGTTTTTCGAGCTCCCATCTTCTAGGTCTTTCATCGTGAGTCATGTTTTAGATGGGATTCTTACCCAAGGATTCCACATCCTAAGTTGTACTTATTGGCATGTATTTAGCTTCTTGCGAAAATGTCACTAGAGGTACATTTTCGTCATGAGACCAGAATTATTTTCCTTCTTTTTTATCAAATTATGAAATATGGATTGTATTTAGTTTAGCAATGAATTAATCTGATATAGTAAGGACTCAAAGACCTTGACTAAAAAGTTTAGCCTGAACTGAGATATAAATAGATAAAACAAATCATCTTCTGTACATTTTTTTAAACTTTCATGTCATCAGAAGAAAGCAGACTGATCTTCTCTCTTGCAAGGTCAATTCATTTACAGACTTCAGGCAAATAATCAGGACTCAGATGCCGTTCCTGATCATCATCACGACTAATGTGATAATCATGGAAAAATTGGGAAGGATTTTGTCATGGAATGATGAAAACATCTCTCTCTGGATGCTTTCACTAGGAATTCCACTTCCAGTAAATCTACTGTTTGAATGATTTCCGTCTATATGTAGAAGGAAAGAGTAATGAACAGAAATTACATGGTAATATCTGCTGAAGCTATTCACTCGCAAGGATTTTCTGAAGCTCATCAAAGTCAGTGTCAGTGGAGTCCACAAAATTGCTAAATGTGTAAATTGACAGTCATTTGAGTGTGAGAATGTCTGAGTAAAATGAGGTATGCTTGGCTTACTCTGTTATTTTTTTATGGCATTTGTCCTCAGAGAGAGCATGTTTTCTTGGTTCATTGCTTTTCTGAATATGATTTTTTTTAATGTTTGGACCATTTAGAATAACAACAAGCCTTCTAATGAGGCCCATCAGAATCATCATGTCTTATTGGTGGGAGTGATCATTGGAATACCCTGGCCCGCTCTCAGCCAACCCTATGTTGGCTTGAAGTCCTAGTCTTGAGATCAGGTTTCAATGTGTGGTTTGGACACCAGATGTTTATATTGTGAGGAGGAATGGGAGGGGATGAGTGTGCGCAGCCCACTCGCTCTCAGTCCCAGATGCGAGATGTTTTGGCACGACTCACTCTGTTTTCTCCTTGCCACAGCAAGGCCTTCTCTCTGCCTTAGCAGTGCAATCTAGGAGATGCCATCTCTCTCTCTTAGTACCTCTGTTTTCATCCTCATTTCATTTTCCAAATCAGGGTTTCTCCTTCAACAGATCAGGACTTAAAAGCAAAAGCAATGAAACCCCCTTTCTATTCAGGTGTGCATTCCCTTCCCCTTGTAGGACAGGCGCACTGAAAGACAACTCTTAATTGCCGAATTGTAAATCTGCTGCTCTGAATGACTGCTGATTCAGGACCCCTGTTCAGTAGTATCTGTTTTATTTTAAATGCAGTAATGGCATGTCTGGCTTTCTCATCTGTGTAATTAAATTGGTTCAAGTCCCATCAAGTCCCGGTGCGGCAGCTGAATTAATCAGAAATGAAGATTCACCGTCACAGACCCCTTTGGCTCTAATAAAGCACCCCAGACTGCCTGGATGTGATGGAGCTGAAGAAATGATTGTTAACAGTAGACACCTTATATAACCCAAAATCTGATTTTTGTCAACTGGTTATTGAAATCCTACAGAGACTCAAAGTTCATAGGAGTTCCTAAAATTTGAAAGCCCCTTTCACCAGTGATAAACGGAAGCTGTTTACATCACAGCACTGACTCAAAGTGGTATGAGCAGAGTGGAAAAAAGTCGGCCACCTATTGCTCTGTTAACCTTGTGGCCTCACTGATTTTGGCAGGGTTAAGCAGTGCAGTATTTACGATGAGAATAAGACCCTTGGGTCTCGGGCGAGGTGAGAACAGGTCTAAGAATGAAAGCTTGTCACAGATAATGGTCCACATGGTTAAGGGAGGGTCACCGCAACATGCTACGCTCACTAGCTTTTATCTGCAGCTCTCACAGGAACATCTCTGTGTGACACTTAATGAAAGAGTGAGAGAACGAGGGAAGAGGGATGTTAGGGAGAGACAGATAACACAAAACAAAAACAAATGAAGAGCAAAACCCTGTGCCATTAATCAAAGATGACATTATTAAGGGTGCATCTAGTTTTATATCTCTCTGACTAATTTAGTACCAGACTGCCTTTTTTCAAAAACCAAATTAGTTCCTACTCCGAAGCAGGGTTTAACCAGCATAACTGGTATGAACCATGATGTAAGTAGACTTTGATTACCCAGACGCGTTCGAAAACGTCCTCACCTGCCATTATTTAAAACATTGTGTAACATACTGTAAACATTGTGTCAAATTATTATTCCTGTATGATGAACAGTGATAAATATAAGGATGCTGAAGTGCAGGCACCTGTAGCAAATGTAGCACTGCCAGTTGTCATTGGAGATTCTTAATCCTCCTTTCCATTCTTTCAATCACTTTACGTATATGTCGACATTCCATGTCCATTATTGTGAAACCCGTGAGACACAAAAAAAAAAAAACACTGCTCCGATCACAGTATTCTCCATCCTCCTGTTGTTGTTCTTCTTTCTTAACGCACAAATGACATCACTGTCGACTGGCTTACGCCACATCCTAGTACACAGGCTAGTACTTTAGTATTCTACATTTAGTTCTGGAACTAAAGCGGGGCGAAAGGCCCTAGTATGTGTGTTTCCTGGGAATTGGACCCACAACCTTTTTTGCTACTAATGCAATGCTCTACCACTGAGCCACAGGAACACTTGCAGTTTGACTATAATGTAATTGGACAATATGACCATCCAGCTGTTCTGTTATTGCTCCAAGATGGACAGCTTGGACCATTTAGAAACCAGCTTTCATATTTCATAAAACACAACTACAAGCTTAAGATGGCTTTTCCAGAAGAGATCAAAAGAGTTCATGCTTGTTTCTCTCTCTCTCTCTCTCTCTGCTTGTAAATGTATGTAAATCGTAATTGTATTACTTTTTGTAATTGGATTGACCATTATATCCACAAGACCCAAGCCTGGTGAAGAGGAAAACTATAGATTCATCTAATGGCTAATTTAATACTTCAAACAATATCACAGCCAGACATGTCAAAACCATATGTGCCTCAGCACAAATAACCCTTACATTAGAGCTAGATGGGTTTTGCTATGTAAAGTCAGGCTTGTGCCATTTACATGTTTGTGGGCTCTTGACTTACTACTGATGCCAGTGCTCCATCTGTTCACTCTACACTGAGAGAAAGAGAGCGGAGAGAGGTTGAAAAGAGAGAGAGAGGAAGATAGAAACTTGCCTCTTGCTGTGGCTCACCAGGCAGTAGCTAAAGAGATGGATGGTTGTGAATCCAAGGAAGGGCAGCTGGGAAACTCAGCCTCAGATGACTGATGGGGTGGTACATTATTTTCTCAACAGGACTGTAGGGGGAATTGTAGAATATGGTAGGTGAAACAACCCATGCAGCTTACAAAACAGCATACTACATCCATGGCACTTTGACGTATCTCATGACATTTTGATGTATTCTAGTACCTTATAAGTTTTACATTGGTGGTGCAATATCACGGTACATGGCCAGTACCGTTAAAGGAACACCTAGATAAGGTACAACCCGATTTCCAGAAAAGTTGGGACGTTTTTTAAATTTTAATAAAATGAAAACTAAAAGACTTTCAAATCACATGAGCCAATATTTTATTCACAATAGAACATAGATAACATAGCAAATGTTTAAACTGAGAAAGTTTACAATTTTATGCACAAAATGAGCTCATTTCAATTTTGATTTCTGCTACAGGTCTCAAAATAGTTGGGACGGGGCATGTTTACCATGGTGTAGCATCTCCTTTTCTTTTCAAAACAGTTTGAAGACGTCTGGGCATTGAGGCTATGAGTTGCTGGAGTTTTGCTGTTGGAATTTGGTCCCATTCTTGCCTTATATAGATTTTCCAGCTGCTGAAGAGTTCGTGGTCGTCTTTGACGTATTTTTCGTTTAATGATGCGCCAAATGTTCTCTATAGGTGAAAGATCTGGACTGCAGGCAGGCCAGGTTAGCACCCGGACTCTTCTACGACGAAGCCATGCTGTTGTTATAGCTGCAGTATGTGGTTTTGCATTGTCCTGCTGAAATAAACAAGGCCTTCCCTGAAATAGACGTTGTTTGGAGGGAAGCATATGTTGCTCTAAAACCTTTATATACCTTTCAGCATTCACAGAGCCTTCCAAAACATGCAAGCTGCCCATACCGTATGCACTTATGCACCCCCATACCATCAGAGATGCTGGCTTTTGAACTGAACGCTGATAACATGCTGGAAGGTCTCCCTCCTCTTTAGCCCGGAGGACACGGCGTCCGTGATTTCCAACAAGAATGTCAAATTTGGACTCGTCTGATCATAAAACACTATTCCACTTTGAAATAGTCCATTTTAAATGAGCCTTGGCCCACAGGACACGACGGCGCTTCTGGACCATGTTCACATATGGCTTCCTTTTTGCATGATAGAGCTTTAGTTGGCATCTGCTGATGGCACGGCGGATTGTGTTTACCGACAGTGGTTTCTGAAAGTATTCCTGGGCCCATTTAGTAATGTCATTGACACAATCATGCCGATGAGTGATGCAGTGTCGTCTGAGAGCCCGAAGACCACGGGCATCCAATAAAGGTCTCCGGCCTTGTCCCTTACGCACAGAGATTTCTCCAGTTTCTCTGAATCTTTTGATGATGTTATGCACTGTAGATGATGAGATTTGCAAAGCCTTTGCAATTTGACGTTGAGGAACATTGTTTTTAAAGTTTTCCACAATTTTTTTACGCAGTCTTTCACAGATTGGAGAGCCTCTGCCCATCTTTACTTCTGAGAGACTCTGCTTCTCTAAGACAAAGCTTTTATAGCTAATCATGTTAAAGACCAGATATCAATTAACTTCATTAATCACTAGATGTTCTCCCAGCTGAATCTTTTCAAAACTGATTGCTTTTTTAACCATTTGTTGCCCCCGTGCCAACTTTTTTGAGACCTGTAGCAGGCATTAAATTTTAAATGAGCTAATTAAGTGGATAAAAGTGTAAAATTTCTCAGTTTAAACATTTGCTATGTTATCTATGTTCTATTGTGAATAAAATATTGGCTCATGTGATTTGAAATTCCTTTAGTTTTCATTTTATTAAAATTTAAAAAACGTCCCAACTTTTCCGGAATTCGGGTTGTACAAAAGGTGCATCTTGTGTAAGGTACCTGCTGAACAAACACCAAAGGATTCAACACACTGATCCAACAAAGTTCAGTATTTGTTGGACACTGTGAACTAGTCAGATATATTTATGAGTGGGTGGATGATTATTTCCTTCTTTGCAAATGAGAATTAAGTTGTGAAATTGTAGAGTTTCCCACATTGTATTGCCAAAGTATTACTTGGACTGTCAGTCCATATTTTGTTGGCTGAGAAGACATACATTTCTGTCACATATCTGGGCTCTTTTGACCTACACAACTTTACACATATGCAGCAGACCATGACAGAGAGTAAGTCATCCATCGCAAGACACCAGTCAATTTGTTTCCTCCACTCTTGCATCACTGACATGCACATGCTGTTTTATTTATTAAATAAATAATCAGATTTTGTTTGGCTATTGTTGTTGTGCTGATGTCCGCAGCGGCACCGCTCATCCCTTTTCCATGTGAACCCACTTGTTTTACTGTGAGCGCAAATCAATAAGCCAGTTGTAATTCCCATAACTTGTTTAAAATGTTGTGGCTTTTTAACTGCCTCCATTAAGGTATGTCAGTACTAATGTTTAGCGTGGCAGCAGTTATTGTCATCCATTTATAACAAGCCTGCCGCTGTTCCCCAGAGTTGCAGCGAGGAGAGCAAACTCCTAAAGTGCAGTCAGGCAAATCGTCCTATAGGACAGAGTAATCTGCTCCATGTCACTGTTAAGTCACATTTCCTGCTGAGATGGAGCAGCTGCTGAACTTCAATAAGGAATTCAGGCTGCTGATTTTACTGCTGGCCTGCCTTCTGATTTCAATTCAAGATTCAAGATTGTATTTATCACGTACAAGTTATATGACATACAACAAGCCGTGAAATGTAGGTCTGGCATACTCTTTTTAGACTTTGCAAAAAATAAGAAGAACATTTTACACAAATAATGAAATATACAGAATATATCAAACTACTACACAGATGATGTGTAGAGATGCTACACAGAAACTGCTTCACAGATGATGTGCAGAGATATAAACAATGTGCAGTGAGGATGAGTTGCTTAGCTAGTCTCTAAAGAGTCTCTAAAGTGCAGTGTGTTTAATGTCCATGTTTAGTAGTCTGATAGCATGAGGGAAGAAACTTCTCCTGAGCCTCTGCATTTTTGCCATCAGACTGTGGAAGCATCTACCTGACTGTAACAGATAAAACAGTGGGTTTCCGGGGTGGGTGGAGTCTTTGAGAATCTTAACAGCCCTAGATTTACTGGTGTGGATGTCTTGCAGAGAGGGGAGATCAGATCTGGAGATGCACTCAGCTGAGCCCACTACTTTTTGCAGGGCTGTTTGGCAGTGTGTAAGTCAGAAGAAATTACAGAAAAAAGGCCTTTTCTTTTCTCCCGTGTTGCTCTCGCAGTTCCTCTTTCTGTCTCTCTCCCCTCACCTACCTCTTACCTCGGGTCAGTTTCTTTCTGTATGACGAGATTGATATGAGCATGTAAAATAACACATGACAAAAGTCCTAGCCGATTAGGCCTATCTCTCACTCTCTGTCTCTCTCTTTAGTTCACTCTCTTCCCTCCAGCCTTTTCTCTCCCATGAAAGGCAAGGGCTTCCCATCATGCCTGTATATGGTTGGAGTAGAGAGGAGCTGTTCGGCTTTGTGACAGGAGTGTGTGTGTCTGTGAGACTTAACAGGAAATGTGCGGCTCTCACAGCCACCACACCGTTCCTCTTGACAGGTTCAGGTCTGCTTTGTTTAATCCAGCAGCTCATACTAGCAACGGGAATGTTGTTGTTAGTGCACATGAGCGTGTTTTCAGTGTATTTGTGTCATGCTCTGTGAGTCTTTTAAACTGTTCTGCTGTTTAAGGACATAGAGTCGTTTTTATTTTGTTTTTTTTTTACATGTAGATGTTGAATGTGTTGTGTTCAGGTCACTGTCTAGTCATTGTGTGTTTGGCTTCTATATTGGGAGTATTGGTTTGTAAATAATCTGTTACTGGAGACGTGTAGTTTCAGTTATTGTCAAATCTAAATTAAATATTCTGCATTGCTTGACAGTTGCAAAGTGCTAATAATAATAATAATGATGATAATAATATGAATATATATTTCTTTTGTTTTTATTGGAATTGTTTTAATTATTATTAAGTATTAAAATAGACTCCGATTGCTAGTTGTCAGGGCTTGTAAGGCAGACTCTTATAAATGGCATGTGACCTGTGTTTTAATCATAGCAGAGATGACATTTTCCTTTTTGTCGTTGAAACATTCATCTCAGAAGCAGTGAGCCAACAGAGTGTGACGCTACATCAGAAAGACCAATATAGAGTTTTATTTTTTTTTTTTGTTTGTTTCCTTATTTTCCCGCATCTTATCTGTTGCCTTTGGACACAAACAACAGTGCCATTTAAGCAGCCAATTAAACAGCTCTGACATTCAGAGTATGAAGGAAGAGTGACATTAAGATTCATTTCTTATAAAAGCCAGTGACATGACGCCGCTGATCACTCACTGAGAGCGTACGCACACTCCTTCACCGCTGTCCCTCTCTGGGCAACTACAGCAGAGAGTTTATCTGGAGCCTAACGCTCTAGTAAACATCATTCAAGTCTGTATCATTGAAATGTGCATGTGTAACAAAATTAAATGATCAAGCATCTAAGCATCTTTTTCTTTTCTTTTTCATGTAGTAGGGTTTAATAATACAAAAAACATGTCATTTTATTCTGAGGCCCAAACGAGAAAAAAAACACCGTTTGGTGTTAGTAAGATGATATCTATAGAAAATATTTAATAAATAAGTTATGGTCAGAGCTCTGTCATTTTTAATGTTGGGGTAAACCATATAATTCTGTCCAATACAATGATGATTGAGAGATGTAAATGATAAAAGATATACATGTTCCTCAAATGCCTGATAATCATATTTGATGCCCACATTTTAACATGATTTTTGCTTTTTTTTTTTTTTTTTTTATAAAAAAAAGATGCATGGATAATCAAGTAAGCCTAAATTGATTTAGTCCGGTGTTCATATTAAAATATTAATGACAATATAAAAAATAAAAACAACAATAAAAAAACATTATATGCTTGCTTTATAAAAATCAGTAAAGAGTTCACCCAGAAAGAACTGTATTCTGATCTGAAGGGCATTTTTACAATTATAAAAAGTCATTTTACTTGCAAAAAAAAAAAAAGTTCATCTAGTAGAGTATGTAGGTTTTACAGCAAAGTTTAGATCATTCAGAGGCTATCAAAAAATTGCGTATCACCAGGACAGCAGTGAAACTGTTTGGAAGAAGTTTAGGAAAAACATTTGAGACAAAATTGATATCTAAATAAGACAATAAATCTCTTGAGCTGAGCTCTGAACAGTGTTCCTTTGGGCAGCACATTTTTGTTTGGCAGCGTTCCCTGACGCTCGCTGGCCGTATGTATCAGCGTTGGCTATTTTGATACACACAGTATGCAGTGCTTAATTTGTAAATTGCGTGGTCCCGGAACAAAGCGGGGTAACGGATCCGGCATGTGATTACAGGAGGAAGAGGTAACGGAGCACTCGCCCAATCACATTGCTGGACCAGTTTAAGTGATTTTAAGAGCGTGCACCAGTTGTATTAGTCTGTAAGGTCATGAATAACATGGAAATGCCATGCGTTTTTAAAACAACAATTTCCAGTACTAAAAACGTTTTGAAAAAGTTGTGGAATTTTATTTTTCAAATCTCTGTTTAATAGAGTTATATTTAATCCGGTCCTAGGTGTATGTAGCTATATTGCATGGTTTCAATAATTCTCGCAGCTTTCAATTTTATAACGAGGGAAATTCCTGCATTTATTCAACATAGATTTGACTAATAAAATAAAACACAAACTATTAGATTAAATCAGTCATTCGAACCCAGTCTTCGAATCCATGAACTCTCTCGGAGCGCGCTTCTCATTAGCGCATCTTGTCTGCACTACAGCGACCTGCTGCGCGCTGCAATACAAGACTCACATTTCGATCGGGACAGCTGACAGAACTGTCACTTGACTAATCAGGTAATTGTTGCATTGTCACAAAAATGTATCATTTGAACACCTTTTAAGTATTTTAAGTCATTTGGTACTCGCCCGCTCCACAGGCTGCAGTGTGTGCCCTCACATTCACATCCAAAGCTCGCGCGTATAAAGCTGCCTCGCGAGTACACGTTATTTTTCATAGTTTTTTTGTTTAAGCATCCAAATACAAACAATATGATGTCTGATGGGTTTTGACAAATAAAACAGTTTCATGGCAGACTCTACTAAAATACAGGGGGAAAAGAAAGAAAAGGCAGAAAAATCAATAATTAAACAACAATGCTTGTGTTGTATCAGACACGTGCAATTAACATTAGGCTATATAAAAACAAGCTCAAATGGAGTTAACCAGGTCTTTGGCCGGCGAATGAGGAGATCTGTGTTTTGTCTGTGTAGCAGAGCGGGAGGAGATTAATATACACAAATTAAGCCCTGACAGTATGACAGAAAGTCAAGATCATCTTGCCCTTCACACTTATGCAAATATCCCTGCTTTTGTGTTTGACTGGCAGGTTACAAGTATCCCACCGTTATCTGGACTAGGAGAGACACTTGGCCTTGTAGGTCATATGATAGATTCTGTTGCTCTTTCCCTGGAGGCTTCGGCCGACGCTGCGTTCACATGTGCAAACACGCTGGTATATGTGTTTTTGCTCCATCGCTCATCAAATCATGCCTGCTGTGTCTCCCTCTTCCTCACCAGAGGGTTTCTGGATAATCTCAGTGTGATTGTGAGCATGAATTGAGGAGACATGTTTCTCAGGACACATTCACAAAGTCAGCTACATCAGCACCGCAGAGAGCGAGAGAATGAATGGAGCGCAGGCGTTTACAAATGAGACGGGTTGTAAGCAAGAAACCGAGACCTACAGAAACAGGCCGAATGGAGAGACAGCTAATGAAAAAGGGGCTGAGATAATGACGTATGAGGAAATTGAGTCTCTTTTAACGTATAGCTTCTCCTCTCATGACCCCATTAGCAGACTCCTCCGTACAAGGCGACTTGTGACGTGCTGCACGGGAGGCTGTCCGTGCCTGGAATGATGGAAACACAAATACTGGAGCCATTCTTGGGCTGCTGAGCAGATTAGACCCAACTAATCAACAGAGAATATGGGTAATCTAAAACGTGCCCTGGGAACTGTGTGATTAATATAAGCAGGGTGATGGATGTTAGGGGAACTAACAGATTCTGCTCAGATCGTCTCTGTAAGGAAATCTGGGAAATCCAAACAGATTTTCCTGAATTTGATGGCTTTCTGTGTTTTTTTCAGGATTCTTTGATAAAGCTTGAAAGAACAACATTTTAGTTTAGTTTATTTACAAAGTATATATATATATATATATATATATATATATATATTTATTGTATTTATTTATATCATTACTGTCACATTTGATCAATGTGATGCATCTTTGCTGAATAAAAGTATTAATTACTTTTGGTTTATTGATATTTGGGGGAAGGCCATTCTCATTTGAGTGGATACAAATTTGGACACACCCTTGGGTGCAGGATGATTCATCAGTATTTTTGGTTTGTTTTTCAGGACAAGAAAGAATTATATTTTTTTCCCCATTTTTAACTCCGTGCTAACATATTGTTGACATTTATAGACACAGACTATACAAGCCACAAAACTCCATTTGTGTTTTCATGCCATCTTTAATCACCCGCTGAGAGTGTTGTCAATGCAGTAGACTCAGCCATGCATGCTCAGCCAAAAGTAATGTTACTCAAATGTTACTCAGCGATGACACAAATACAGTCTGGACCAGAGGAGGGAGGAATGTGAGACTGTGGGCCTGTTTGGCAGATTTTCAAGACCGATTCATGTGATTGAGCAAACAGAGAGGGAAGTAGGGATGTCCAGATCCGATCACGTGATCGGAAATCGGGCCCGATCGTGTGGTTTTAGACTCGATCGGAATCGGACGTTACCTCCCGATCAGGACTCGGATATATATGAATATATATATATATATATATATATTCTCATTAATTTTTAACACATCTTTTGTTATGCGGTGGCACAGAGTTAGACCCTTTTGACTCCACACAGAAACAGCGACGCGTGCGGCATGACATCACTTTGTTTTCAAGAGCTGGTGTGAATAAATATAGATTCAAACTCAAAGAGACATGATAGTTTGCGCATGACCTGATATTTCATTCGGACTCAGGATTCAGCGAGATGAACATCACAGAGTGCTAAACTCTCATGCAGTGTGTGTTTCATTCATACTCGAAGCCGGAGCACGCTCTCGCGCTGATATCAGGATATTCCTAATATGGACAAAAGCGTCCGGCTATGCTGTGGTGCGCACAGGAAAACAGAAACTTATGCAAACACGAAGACGTTAATATACGATCACGACAATAAATTGTTCTTCAAGTCATCTCCAGCAGGTGATAAATAAAGTATGAACAATGCAGTGCTGATTGACATAGTATTTATTACAGTATAGAAACTATTCTGCATTATTATGTGATAAACAGTGTTTGTAGTATATAAACAAAAAATTATTATTTGTTATTGTCCAGCATTTATAGATTTCTAAGCCAATTAAAAGCTAGAAATTAGAGAAAAAATAAAGTTGCCTATACTACCAGTCAGAAGTTTTTGAACAGTAAGCTTGTTAAGGTTTTTTTTTTTTTTTTAAGAAGTCCCTTCTATTCACCAAGCCTGCATTTATTTGATCCAAAGTACAGCAAAACAGTAAGATTTTGAAATATTTTTACTAGCCTATTTAAAATAGCTGTTTTATATTTGAATATATTTCAAAATGTAATTTATTGAACATCCTGGATCTGTTTTTTCGCTCTTCTTTATTCTTTTTTTTATGTATTATAGAAGTATCGGATCGGGACTCGGTATCGGCAGATACTCAAAATCAAATGACTCGGACTCGGACTCGAGGACAAAAAAACCTGATCGGGACATCCCTAGAGGGAAGGGAGAGAAAGAAGCAGATTAATTTAAGAGTGTATGGTTTTGTTGAAATGTTGCATTTGGTGGTGATGACGGTGGGAAGACCCCTATGAGAATCAGGCTTTAATTCTATAGACATCCATAGTAAAACATAAGCATTGAAGTATTCTGATACATAATATCATAATACACTAATATAATATCATAATACGCTAACAAGATGGATGCACAGGATCAGGATAACAGGATGCACTTGGTATACCATGAAAAAAAATCTTGTTCTCCTCCTTGCTCCTCTCTGAATAGCACTTATTTTACAATGAATTAATAAATATCCTTTGAGACTCTTCAGTATGATTCTGCCTCCTGCTGAGAAATAAATAAATAGACAACGATACCCACAATGCTTTGCTTTAAGTACTGGTGCTGCTTGCCATTTAATTCCAAAAGTCAGAAATCCAAACTTTATATTTGGAAAAGTGCAACAGAACTACTTGAAAATAATTGATGTTGAACATCCAGCTTTGAAACTTGATATAGAAAGGACATGTACTGTATCTGTTTTCCAAAAGCAACACTGGTATGTTTCTGTGGGCAGCACTGAAAAATGTATATAAATATTTAGAATAATCACAAAGATTCATTTATAAGTCGAAAAATAAGAAAAATAAAAAATGTGTACGTTTGAAAAAATGCAAAATGTTTATTTTATAAATAAATTATATTTTTTAAATAAATATTAACCAATAAGTATAAAAAAAGCCATTCATAAAAATAAATGTTTATTAGACATGTTGCAATGATGTGCATTTGCTGAATAGACACTGATGGTAGACACGCTGGACAAACAAAAAATAATAATTGGCCGATGCCGATGATTAAAAATGTAAAAAATTGGCTGATATATCGTCCTTAGCAAAATATCGGTGGATCACTAACAAATATAATTAAATAAATATAAATATAAATCTTTACTCTCGCATTCTAACAAGTAGTACTGTATAAGTTGCACAAAAAAAACAATAAATGATCTTGCAAATTTTGACATGCCTGCAACACAAGTTATCATCAAGCTATCGTTTGTTCAGACAACAGACTCTCTGAAGGCAGCACATGTGTATGTGGATGTCGTATAGGCTGTGGAGTTGAAGGGAGGTCTCAAGCATACAACATTATTGGATCTGACTGTCATCGCCATTCCAGTGCAGTCCAAATCCGATTTCCTGCCTCTGAAGCAGACATGCTCTATTGTTGTTTATTCGATATTGCTATAAAATGGTGGAGAGGGAGAAATTGCTTCACAAAGTCAGTGGATTGTTCTGCAGGGTGTGGAGCTCTTCTGGAGGAGGGTTGTTTTTTAACCTCTGTGTTGGATTCTGGAAGCCAAATGCCTGTCATTAATCTTCAGACGAAGCTCTCGCATCAGCAGAATCGAGGATGGAGAAAGGACTGTGTCCAAAGATGCCATTTTTTGCAGTTTCTTTTACACACAAAGCCAGCAGTTGCCATACCAGCTTTAGGCTGCGAGCTGCTGCACCTTATTTCCTTTAAAATTCAGCCCAAAGTATTACCCTTGGGCTGATACATAAAAGAAAAGGCATTAAACATGTCTAGCCTTAAATAAGATTCTTCATTCAGTTGCCAAAAATAACCCTCATTTATGTAGGACTCCAGGGCATGCTTTCTCATGGCTGAGAGGGGGCTTGCTCTGATTAACGTAATGCGTTTGCTCGCTTTCTCTCTTTTCTGTGCTTTCCTTTCTCTTCTGTCGCTTTTTAGGGCTGGGAAGGCTTATTGAAATGTACATACTGAAGGTTTGATTTATGTCACACTAAATGCAAAACAATAAAAGCAGACAGAAGGAATGAGAAGCGAAGGGACAACATAAATCCAGGAAGAAAAAACACAGAGTATGATAAGAAGCGATAATTATGTTTTCTTTTAACTTCCAAAAGCCAACATTACAACTGCATCTCAAATGCGATCATCTGTAAATGTATTCTTTTTCATTCCTGCAGTGTACAGCCTTCACCCAACCAGAGCTGCATTCATTAATAATCAAGAGCTTCATTTGGTGAGAGATGTTAGCTTTGTTCACTGCTCTTTCCTCGGCGGTGCCACGAGGGAACAGGCTGCTGTATCTGCATAAAGATCCCATGGTATTGCTTGGCAAGAGCAGTTGGTGTTGGTGTGTTTACTATTTAAACAGGAAGTTGGGCTGAATGGTGTCTAGATTGTTATTTATTTATTTATTTATTTTCACTTCATGGCACAGCTATGAACCATTATTTGCCATTTCTGGTTGGTTGAGGGCAAGATTTGGCTGGTCAGTATAAGCAGCTTGACTATGGTTTCATGACCATTTTACTGGAGGGTATCTGCTGTACTCCATCTATGATTTGAACATCTTTCTTAATCCAGGCAGTCTTTAACAAAACGCAGTTTTCTAAGCTTTTGGTCAAAATGTTGTTCTTTTTAAAAACCTGCCCACATTCAAGTGTTTTTATTTTTCAAAATATCTTCTTTTGGCTTTAACAGAAAAAAAAAAGAAAGAAAAAAAAATCTCATACAGGTTTGGAACAACTTGGTTTGGAGGTAATGAGTAAATTAACTAGCATTTTTGGGTGAACTTAACTTTCACAATTCATTCCTTTGCAATTTATTAATATCTGAAATATGTTTAATGAATAATAATATATTTTCCTTCTTTGGAATTGATACTTGAGAACACACAGTTTGAAAAACCTGGGTTAATCAATCTCAGATGGACCAAAAAGTATCAATATCCGTGATATCCGTGTATTCATTTGCAGGATGGTTGCTCGTGAAGAGTTTGCAACAGTTTTTTAGGTTTTCAGGATGTCAATTTTGGTAACACTTTATTTTGATGGTCTCTTTTGAGCATTCTGTTGACAGTAAGTAACTTTGTATTAGGCAGAATGGGACGCAATGTTGTAAAATCCCCGTCTTCTAGATTCTAGTTCATTTACCTCGAAGACAAAACAATGGTTTATGTGTTAAATTATTTTTAGTACACCACATGTAATGACCTTAAAGCTAACAGACGTGAATTAAAACCCACAAAACTCTTAAAGCTCGCTATGATTCATAGCAGGAGGAAACAGAGGAGAGAGGGATGATGGAGGTGAATGAGAAGCAGCTCTTAGTCCTATTAAGTTGATTTGAAGACTAATTGGCCTACACTTGTATTGTGGGGACAAAGCTCCCGTAAAACAGTTTCTCTCAGCAGGTAGAATATTAGCTGGGCTTCCTCTCCCTCGGCATGATGGGAACCACATGCACAGATCTCCTACTCACTTCTTCTTTAGGAAAACTCTTTGTTTCTCTGCTGGGCTTTTGTAATGAGTCATTAGATGAGTGAATGGCTCTTTGGCTCGGTGGCCTGTAATCTTTATTGGGTCAAATGCTTGTGGATGGATCTGACGTGCTGGCTCCCTTAAGGGCTCGTGACTTGTAGCACTCCTCTGAAACAACAGCGCGTTTGGAACTTTGTGTACCTCACAACACAGCAATGCCTGGGGTTTTCTCCAGCAAATAATGTGATTAACCTTCCATTTATGAGGGAAATGTTGCACACATAATAATAACTAAATAAATAGACATAATAAAACTGAATACTCAAGTGTTGTGAGCAAAGGCAGGCACGTGGGTCTGGAGACAAGCCTGTTCAAAAGTTTTTGATCAGTAAGATTATTTTAAAGAAGTCTCTTCTGCTTAACAGTGCTGCATATATTTGATCAAAAATAAAGAAATAAAGTTCAATATTAGTACAATTCAAAAGAACAGTTTCATATGTTAACATACTTCTAAATACAGGAACACATTATATAATAAATTGTATTTTAAAGTATATTAAAAAAGGGAAACTGTTATTTTGAATTATAATTATTTACTTATGTATTAATATTTCACTTTTTTATGTATCAGGGAATCAAAGAATCCTGAATTAAAATGTTAAAAGAACAGCAGAATATAATTTCACATTATATAATTTAATATTGTAAAAAAATGTATATCACTTAAGCCCCTTTCACACTGCAAGTTGGACCCGGAAAATTGCAGGTACATTACCGGGTCGCCTTCTGTATGAACGCAAACGTGCCCAGGATTGATCCCGGGTCGGGGACCTAGTTACACTGCCGGGTTCAGTCCCGGAACGAGCGTAGTGTGAACAAAAGCCAGAACTAATGCTGTAAAGGGTGTGTAGTAGTAATGACACACACACACACACACAAAAAAAATTGGCAAACTCCAATGAAGCAGATATCAGTTAGTCCCTCACTTTCCGCTCTGATGCTGAGATCGTTCGCCAGCTTCAGTGCAAGTTAACGTGCCTAGCGTTTTCGACTCGTACATTGCATGTAACATCCATCACGAGTCTTTACGGGACCTTTATGGGTTGTGTGTGAACGCACACACATATTCCGGGTAATCACTGGCAGTGTGAAAGGAGCAAAATCTAGCGAGCCAGGAACAATTGCAGGGACACATTACCCGGAGCATTATTTATTTATTTATTTTATTTTTTACATTTTAACTTTTTTTGTTGTTGTTTAGTCTAAGATAAAGTACTAAAACACTTAAACTAAACAGGTACTAAAACACTTAAACTAAACTTAAACTTAAAGACTTAAACATCGAACAAATCAAAATGAATAAATAAATACTATTTAATTAAAAAAACATTACAAAATAGATATGGTATATTAATTAAGGGGAAAAGCACTTTTTAATATATATATATATATATATATATATATATATATATATATATATTTATTTATTTTTTCATTATTGATGAGCCAATATTATGATGATGAATCAAATATACACAAAATGTCTAAAATGAAATGGTCACTTAGATTCATTCCATTATAGACCTCTATCTATCTATCTATCTATCTATCTATCTATCTATCTATCTATCTATCTATCTATCTATCTATCTATCTATCTATCTATCTAACTCATATTTGTTTGTTTGTTTATTTGTTTATCATAAACACATTGAACATAGTTTGTCATGAGTGTTAGGTACATCAGTATATGTCTGTATCTCTGTGCTGTGCTTCAGCGGCTTCATCGTGACATTGCTGCAATGTCATGGGAATGTGCATAGCTGGTTTGTACGAGCTGCACAGTGTTGATGTTCAGACCAGCTGTGTGAGTAGGTGTAGGAAAAGAGACTTCTATCTAACATCCAGAGAGGGAAAAAACACAGCAGTGCCTCCCTAGAGGGTGCGTCAACGCTGCAATGGCTCTGCAAACAAGACTTCCAGTAACCCAAACCCAACCCCAGTACACAGAGCACCGGCTCCACGCCAGCCTCCACACACAGACACGTGCTCGGCCCTCCACCAGCCAGCCGACCAGAAAAACAAGACCTCCGCTCTTTATTTGTTTTCTTCTGTCCTTCAGGGAATGTAAAGCCTAGAAGGAAATAGGCCAAGTTGCACAATACACTGCATTTGTGAGTTGCAGAATGTCTTCTGGTCGAGCTTTGTGCCCCAAGGCCAGAAAACATGTGCCCCATGGGGCGAAACCTTGTTTAGTGTGAAGAAAAGGAGTTGCTGAGGTGTAAAACTGTAACAGTTTTCTGAAGCAGACAGCACATTTGCACTGAATACCACTTCTGTTCACCGTTCGCTTCATTTTAGATCAGTCGTTCCAGTTTAAAGAAACTTTCAAAACTGTGTACAGTTTGTCCTCGTTTTTATGAAAGCATTTCATCACATTGTTTCCACCCTTTGGCCTACATTTCGCTTTCATGCCAATGCATTTATCAAAATACAACACACACACACACACACACACACATCATACTGCTATGTTCGAACCTACATTTGTCATTAAAAAAAATTTATTTTTAAAAGTTGATGACACTTAATTCAGTATGAACTCAATGAAGGGACCTGAGGGGTAAAAAAAAAGTGCTAAAAGTGTTACTTCAAGAGATGTTTTTTTTGAAAATATATTGTTACCATGAATAACAAATAACTAACTCCAGACACTAGTACAGTAGCTTCCATACAAATGTTTTATCATGGCTGTGAGGTAAGTGGATTTGTACCTGTAGATATTGAACAATAATAAATAATAAACAATGAAAAAAATAAGACAAAATAAAATAAAATAAAAAATGGCACAGATTAACCAAAGGATATTTATACTAAAAGACATCAAACAGTCTTGAAGGAAAATATAGAACGGTCTCTTCTACACAGCAGTACTGTTTCCGAGTTGAAGGCTGGTTTGTTTTTCAGTGTTTTAGCTATCATCCTCTCAGACGGGGATAGAGGTCAAGAGGGCCGGTCATAGAGTGAGTGAGCCAGGTGTCCAGTCTCAGTCAGAGCGGCAGAGACGTCAGTCAGAAGGTCGGTCCAGAGAGCCCAAGTCTCACCGTGGCCTTTTAATCAGCCTTTAGGAGGGAAATATGAGGCTGCACACCCGCCACTCCAGCGCCTCCTTCATCTGCTCTCAATCTTCGGCTCCTCCAGATGTAGCCGCGTGGGCCTTCTTATCAGGGACCGCGGGACTCACGCGGGTCACTGAGCAGAAGAGAGACAGCCAGACTTAGGGGCATAGAGGCTCGTGACAGGGGGTCCAGAGATGTGTTATTTCAAGTATTTGCTGCATTTTGTGAGAGGTGAAGGCGGTGGTCAAATATGTCGATCTAGTGCGTGTTTCCATAGAAAAACAATGGGAATACAGTGCAGTTGAATACTTATATTCTGTGGGAGCGGTGTCTTTAAGATAAAATATACAATCAGTGAGTCACGTAGTCAAAAATCGTTCTACTTTGTGAATTCAGTGAATATATACATTTATATATTTGTGAAAATTATGTTATGTTTCTATGTTGTTAAAATGAATGAATGAATGAATGCATGAATGAATGAGGCCATTCTTGTATATTGGGACATTTTGGAAGTATTTTATATTGATATTTAACTACAGTAAAAATAGTAATATTGGTGATTCTAGATAATTTTTTTTACAAAACTGAAAATTTTAATATTTTTGTTCAGTCAGTGAAATCATGAATATAATGCAAATATATAGCCATCAATTAGCTTTAATGTTCAAATGTTTGTTTGTTTTTTAACATAAAAGCTCTTTTTTGTTGTTTAAAACAAGTTGTTTTTTTTTGTTTTATTGTTTATTGTTCATAATAACAGGCGAGAGAGTGTTTGCACAAACTATTCTAGTTAATAATCTAGTAATTTGAGTGATTTTTTGTCCAAAATATTTTATTTTTTATTAATTATTTTATTTATGTATGTATTCATTCATTCATTCATTGATTTTTTTTTATTTTGTTTTATTAGCCCCAATGATTAGAGCAATTTACTTTAATGTACAACAATTAACATGGCATTTTTAAACTAAAATAATTGAGGTTAAAAACTTTGGGGGTCACCCATACGATGGGGATTTGGATTTCAAGGAAGTAGGAAAAGACGGTGAAAGAGTGTAAGATTTTAGGTCCTATTGAGTAGTCAATAGGACATGTATAACCTGCTCTATTAGTGATCATCTCTAGTTAAATGGGACCTTCATGTAAGCTTCGCTTTGCCTTGGCAGGACAGGTGGCAGTTTGTCACGGTCACACTACCTTCACATCAAAAATGCGCTCATATTCGTAGCAGATTAAGCTTTGATACCCGCTCAACTCCAGCGGCACAGCTGATGCCAACCAAAGCCTCCGATTGAACATGCCTCATCAATCTCGTTTGCTTTTCTCCTCCCAACTCTACTTCCTGTGCCGGCTCCTGTTGCAGGTGATCATAGCTCACATTCTCACATCAGAAAAGTCAGAAGACAGCTTCAGGATTGCCCTGTTGTATCTCACTGAATTCAGTGAAATAAACAGATTGAAATTAATCATGGAAATGAACTCGTGCTGTGTTTTTGCTTCTTACATTATTTATTTATTTAAAGGTACAATTTGTAAGATATTTGCAGTAAAATATTCAAATACCACTAGGCTAGTGTTATATATTTTGTCCAGCTGATTACTAGCAATATCTCTAATGTTTTCAACTACTTGTAAATCATGAGAAAATTCCCATTCTTAACAGTGACACGGGGCAGTGCAGTCGCCTGTCAATGACGTTAGTTCTCCTTCATTACCGCTTTTACTGACGTAGAAACCACATGACAACAGTGTCATGGACAAATGTGGAAGTAGCTTCACGACAAACTTCAACTAGAAAGAGATGCTGAACTCGCTTGTGTTTTACTCGACAGGTGAGTTGTTTTGATTCGTATCTTTACAGAAAACGTATGCTATTATAACGGTCAACAAGATTAGTATTATGGGGCATACACGCCAAATGCAGGGCATCGCATCTCTAGACCCGCGCGAGGACGCGTCTGATCCATAGTCTGATCGCGTCTTTGCATTGACTTTGTATGTAATCTACTGCCGCAAATCGTTGAACTCACGTTAAATCCATGATTAATCTTTCCGTCTGATTGATGTCCGTCAGCGGTTGGCTAGAAGACAACAATTCCCATCATTCCACGCTCCTTCTTAGCGTCAACAAACCAAGCGATTGTTATTGTTTTGATAGTGCGCCCTCTCGTGGCAGGTCCTACAACCTGTACCTTTAAATATCTTAAAAATTATATATTTTTAGGAGGTTTTTTTTTTTTTGAAGAAACATAATAGGCAAATAAATTGCATACAAATCAAAGCAACATTTCCAAAGTATCTTAATTTTCCACAATCAGCAAAATCATCATGAGTTATACAGCAATGCAAACATGCAAGATATATTTCCCAGCCCTAGACTCAATCAGATGAGAATAATGGGGCTTACTGTCCATTAGCTTTTATTTTCAAACATTTACCTGTTTTTTATTTATTTATTTATTTATTATTTAGTTGTTTATGAGTCATGAACACAGTGCTAGAGGCTTATTTTTAAATCCTCCAGAGTATTGAACTGCTCATAATAACAGGCAAGAGAGTGGCGAGGATGATAGTATTTCACATTCGCATCGGCCTGCTGCAGTTACAGGCCGTCCATCAACCAATAGCTGTGAGATGCAGATACATTCTGTAACTCCACTTCATTCACCTATAGTCAGCTGGATTTCCCATAATGGACATAAAAAAGTTACAAAAAAAATTGCAGATTGCAGCAAAATGGGCCGAGTGCACAAAAGCTTATTAAGTATCGATCCAGGGAGGTCACTGCTGAAATTCAGCTCCTACAATGTGCGACAGGATCAGACGCCGACAGCTAGAAATGGAGATTAGATGCCATCGATAAAAAATGGGGGGTGTACCTTATTCTGGTGTGTCAGATCAGGTGGAACGTTTAAACGTCAGGTGGAAGATGGAAACAGAACAGCCTGTGTCAGTGGTTTGAGTGTTTTCTGTGCCGGGTAATGAATCCGTTTTGTGAGGAAATCTGCTGAAGTCATGAAAAAAGTTCAGAGGTGTTCAGTAGTGATTTTTTTTTTTTTTTTGTGCCGCATACAGTGCTTGCACTTTTTAGTCAGGGAACTGAGAGGCCACTTTCCATCTTTCTTGACAGCAAAACTTTATTATGATGTGGCAGCCAGATTTGAATTTACACAGAGGAGATTTTTATGGCTCAGAGATTGTAAAAAAATGTATAAATATAGACGCAAAAAAAGGCAAGTGTTGACATGGAGTAATATGAATGAGGATAGCAGAGCTCAGATCATTTCGCTTTATGAGAAATCTTTGAGGTCATTGCAAGTTCTCAGACTTGAGTTCTTTGAGAACAGTTTGAGATTGTTGAAACTCTAGAGGAAATTTGTCAGATTAATCTGAGGGATTAAAAAAAAGACAGAGAGAAGTCTCCTGTTTATTTACCACTAGTGGCACCAATAGTCTCCTATTCATTCTACTGAAATTTTAAGACTTATATTTGACATTGACACATTTTTCAATATAATGGAATCTATTTGCAATTTGGGCCGTTTAGCTCAAAAAAGCCACCACAAAAGTTCACAAAGTAAAAAAAAAATAATAATAAATTATTTATATATATATATATATATATATATATATACAACCCGAATTCCGGAAAAGTTGGGACGTTTTTTAAATTTTAATAAAATGAAAACTAAAAGACTTTCAAATCACATGAGCCAATATTTTATTCACAATAGAACATAGATAACATAGCAAATGTTTAAACTGAGAAAGTTTACAATTTTATGCACAAAATGAGCTCATTTCAATTTTGATTTCTGCTACAGGTCTCAAAATAGTTGGGACGGGGCATGTTTACCATGCTGTAGCATCTCCTTTTCTTTTCAAAACAGTTTGAAGACGTCTGGGCATTGAGGCTATGAGTTGCTGGAGTTTTGCTGTTGGAATTTGGTCCCATTCTTGCCTTATATAGATTTCCAGCTGCTGAAGAGTTCGTGGTCGTCTTTGACGTATTTTTCGTCTAATGATGCGCCAAATGTTCTCTATAGGTGAAAGATCTGGACTGCAGGCAGGCCAGGTTAGCACCCGGACTCTTCTACGACGAAGCCATGCTGTTGTTATAGCTGCAGTATGTGGTTTTGCATTGTCCTGCTGAAATAAACAAGGCCTTCCCTGAAATAGACGTTGTTTGGAGGGAAGCATATGTTGCTCTAAAACCTTTATATACCTTTCAGCATTCACAGAGCCTTCCAAAACATGCAAGCTACCCATACCGTATGCACTTATGCACCCCCATACCATCAGAGATGCTGGCTTTTGAACTGAACGCTGATAACATGCTGGAAGGTCTCCCTCCTCTTTAGCCCGGAGGACACGGCGTCCGTGATTTCCAACAAGAATGTCAAATTTGGACTCGTCTGACCATAAAACACTATTCCACTTAGAAATAGTCCATTTTAAATGAGCCTTGGCCCACAGGACACGACGGCGCTTCTGGACCATGTTCACATATGGCTTCCTTTTTGCATGATAGAGCTTTAGTTGGCATCTGCTGATGGCACGGCGGATTGTGTTTACCGACAGTGGTTTCTGAAAGTATTCCTGGGCCCATTTAGTAATGTCATTGACACAATCATGCCGATGAGTGATGCAGTGTCGTCTGAGAGCCCGAAGACCACGGGCATCCAATAAAGGTCTCCGGCCTTGTCCCTTACGCACAGAGATTTCTCCAGTTTCTCTGAATCTTTTGATGATGTTATGCACTGTAGATGATAAGATTTGCAAAGCCTTTGCAATTTGACGTTGAGGAACATTGTTTTTAAAGTTTTCCACAATTTTTTTACGCAGTCTTTCACAGATTGGAGAGCCTCTGCCCATCTTTACTTCTGAGAGACTCTGCTTCTCTAAGACAAAGCTTTTATAGCTAATCATGTTACAGACCTGATATCAATTAACTTAATTAATCACTAGATGTTCTCCCAGCTGAATCTTTTCAAAACTGCTTGCTTTTTTAGCCATTTGTTGCCCCCGTGCCAACTTTTTTGAGACCTGTAGCAGGCATTAAATTTTAAATGAGCTAATTAAGTGGATAAAAGTGTAAAATTTCTCAGTTTAAACATTTGCTACGTTATCTATGTTCTATTGTGAATAAAATATTGGCTCATGTGATTTGAAATTCCTTTAGTTTTCATTTTATTAAAATTTAAAAAACGTCCCAACTTTTCCGGAATTCGGGTTGTATATATATATATATATATATATATATATATATATATTGTCATGACTTAGGTCTGAGTTGCTGTGTTTTTGTCTTGTTGTCTGTGTGCCTAGTCTCTGAACACATGGGTTTTGTTTTGGCAGCTCATGTGTTCTGCTGTCAGTGTTTCTTCCCCCTCCCACTCGTTATCCTTAATTCTCTGTGTTCTGTCACACCTGTAGCCACTCTTTTCTCATTAGCTCTCCTCTATTTTAGTTCCTCTCGTGCTCTGTCTTTTGTCAGACCGTTGTAAGTTGTTTAATACTTCGCTGGTGACCGTCTTGTCCTGTTTGCCTAGTCCTGCCTTATGTTGTTTTAGGCTCCAATTGTTTTTTGATTTTTGTTTTGTCTGGAACTGTTCCCTCTCTTCCTGTCACACCAGACTGGTTTTGCCTCTGGTCCTTGCATCGCTTTTCTGTTTGGATCCACCAAGACTTGACTCCAGCTCCTCTCTGCACTCTATCCTCTCATTCTGGGAGTTTGGTGGGCCTTCGACGCTGTGTCCCAAGGACTCCCAGATCAGTGTGACTTTGACGTTGCGTCCCCAATGACGCTCTGGTTGATGTGACTTTGACGTTGCGTCACAGAAGACGCTAGGACCGGTCCCCGCCCTGTGGAGTGATCATTCTTTTGTTTGCCCAGTGAGGGCTAAATAAACTTTTTGTTTCCTGCAACTGAATCCTGCGCATCCCTGACATATATATATATATATATATATATATATATATATATATATATATTTGTTAAAGCAAGAGAATTACTAACTGAACAATTTTAATCTATACTAAAATTGAAAGCGATATAAAAATACATTTGTTTAAATAGTGATATAAAATGGCAAAAGCAAATGATAAAATGACTAAAAATAGAACTAAAATTAAAATGAAATGTCAAAAAAATAATAAAATCTAATTCAAAAAATGAGTCAAAAACATATCTTTGCATATTTTTGCAAATGGAAGTCAGATGTTTACAATCCATTAGCTGCTGAAGAATAACAGTGCAGTAAATGGTAGAACTATTTACTTTACAAATCGCTGTGATTATGATAAATTAAAATATCACATTATCAAAATATCAGTTTGCAATATAAGAGACAGAAACAACTGAGATCTTAATTTTTTTTTTTTGAGTACGAAATAAATTTAAATTTCCCTTTCAAAGTCCATAAATGCAGATTCCTTTTGTCTTTTACACTTGACCAGTTTTCTGGCCCTGCCAAACGGTATTTTGGCTGACAAGTAAAGTCCAGGTGAGCTTCTCTCTCTTCCCCTCAGTCATTGTCCTCCTCTGAGGCCAGTCCATCTGTTTGGATGTCACGGTCAGGAATAAAGCTGAACTTTGCAGGGACAGACATGTCTGAGTGTGTAAGAGAGAAACACGCCAGGAGTGAGAAATGGAAAAACTACTGTAGTGCTTCTCTTCATCAAATAATGGATATTTCCTTTTCATTTTCACAAAACGAAACGTCTGCCAAAGAAAATAACAGACTGTCATCCTTAGGTGAAAGCTTTACAGAAAACAAAAGTGTCTAGATATATTGAAGAAAAGAGCCTGTTTTGTCACCGTCAGGAGATGAAAGGGATGCGGCGCTTACAGAAAATAAGCTTTCCATTTAGACAGACGCAAGGATTAAGACAAAGCTTTATTTATTCTGACCTACACACTTTATATAGATATCTGAATGATAGCTAAGTAAACATTTTCTTCCTCTGATAGTTTTTCATGTGTTTTATTATTATTAGGGCTGGTAAGCGATTAAAAATTTGAATCTAATTAATTACATGATGTGGTGATGAATTAATCGAATTAATCGCACATCAAATTTGGAGAAATTACTCCCAAAAGATCATTTATAGTCGGTGTGTAAAGCATCAAACAGAGATTACAAAAAGAAGGTTCAGGAATAAATATTCTGTTTGATAAAATTTATTAAATATAGCCTACTTCTTTGGACCATGTGAGTAAATGATGACAGAATTGTCATTCATTCATTCATTCATTCATTCGATTTGTTCAAATGGCTGATGCTTGAATTTTAGGGATATTCTCTAGGCTCCATCACACATTAAGTTGTTGCTCTGCCTGATATTAGTCATCAGTCGACTGCATGAAATGGCAGATGATCCACATACAGTAGGTCTGGGGCTGGGCAAGTGCATCAATGTGTTAATCATTTTAACACGTTATTTTTCTCCATAATTAATTAATCTAATTAACGCTTAAAATACCAGCCCTAATTATTATTTTTATGTATATTCGTTCTTGCTCTTTGTATGCTTTCCCTTTTATTATTTCTCTTAAGCAGTTGTGATAAATGTGTAAACTGCATTTCATGTGTTGAGTGTATTATTAACTGAATAGTTATCAGTTTAGGGCCAATTACAGAGTTTGGTTTAAACAGAGAGTTTAAAGTATTGGTTGGTACTGTAGTATTAACTATTGAGAAAACATTTGAGAGTTTTGTGCACATTGTTTTGAGAAAACAAATTGCATGATTTGTAATTTTTTATTAAATTAACTAAAATGTACAATCTGTTGATCACTGTGTTAACTGTTTTGAGAACAGTGACCTGAGTTTAGAGATATGTGTCAAATCCATTGAGAAACAACTCTAATATGACTTATATGTCATATGTTTAAACATAGTTGAATTAAACATTTGTGATGATGAATTTACAATTTAATGTTTAAAATATATTTATTTACTTTAAATACATTGACATTAGTATGTTAGTCAACACATCAATAGCTGGGTTTCTAAAGTTGCGAATTTAACTTATGTGTAAAATTGGAATATTGCATAAAATATTTTCGAATAAGCACCGTTTCCATTTAGTGTGTCAAAGGGGAACAAAATTGTCACTTCCTGATAAACTGGCACGAAATATCACAAAGAAAACTAGAAGAAGCTACTGAATATTATCATTTTCACATATGAAACCAGTGAAAGCAGTCGTTACTTGCGAAGGTGGATGGCTGCTGGTTGGGAACAACTTAGATTTTGCTCGGGCCATTTCAAAATGACCATAACATTATAAAAGCTGTGCAACAAGATTTGTCCACTAGTTAGTCAGGTTATGCCGCCTCATAGCACAAAATCACAGGAATTTGTTATGCACATGGAGAATGCCTGTTATTTGCATTAATCCTTTTTCACACAAATCAAAAACCACCTCAAGCCAACATGACAACTTTTTTGCAAATAAAGTTTTTGTTTTTGTTTTTTCGAAATTTGGCTTTTCCATCACTCATTTCTGATGCGATACTTCAAAATGTGCATAAAAAAAAACAAAAAAAAACATGGTGATGGAAACAAAGCTAATGAGTGGACCTCTTTAATGATCTTAATGTCAAAATTGTCATGATTTAAAACATGACATAACTGTACTTTCAACTTTTAATTTGACGTTATTGCAAAGTGCACTTTTTAAAAGTCCACTTAAACCTGTTTAGAAACTTAGTCTGCCTTCTAATGCAATTAAGTGGCCTTTTATTTAATTAATATTACACTTCCAGATTTTAAAGTGAACATTTGTTCAATACAATTTGAACAATACAATTAAGTGCACTTTTCTTTCAAAAGGGATATGACTGCTATTTTGGACAGGTTTAAGTAGTCTGGAGTGGAAGCAGAGTTTTGGAAACACTGTTGTATTTTTGGGAAGTGAAAAAGGTGGGGTGTGTTTAAACGGTGTGGTTAGAAATCATCTTTTTAGTCATCATCCTCAGAGTTTGGTTTGGTGCCACTAGTGGTGCAGAAATGACACACTGCGGCTTTCAATTCTGTTAAACAACTCTGTGTTGACCAGCCATTATTTGGCAGCCATTTGTTTCAAGGCTTTTCTGGCCTAAAGGCATCCAGCGATTAGTCTCAGAGTGTGACAGAACACTCAAAGATTCATAGGCATAATTAAAATGTAAATGCCGAACATCCATTCCAGAAATGTCTAACCGGCTTTGAGTGAAGCGTCAGACCGTGGGCAGGGTGTTCAGCGCCTGGGACGTGGGTGTGAGCATTGAGCTTCAAATGTCCTCTACCCTTTTCCATTTTGTCATGAGCGTGTTTTTGGTTTACAAACACAGAGTGTGCCAAAGCATGATGGGAAATTTGACGGTGTTTCTGGGAGTGTTGTGTGTGAGTAACACTCATTGTCTCTTCTAGTGCACAGAGCGTCCCGTGTGACGTGAATTCGGAGCAAATGGCCAGGTTTTCCATGATCCAGCAGCATTCCAGAGGGGACAGACTCTATTGGACTCATTGCATTAAAAACACGGTTTCCTAGATACTGATTAAATCCAGATATTAGGTATTGGAATATTTGGGTATTTTCTGTATTTAATCAATGAGAGTGATTGAATGTGAATTTAATGCGTTTAGGCAAAATGATGATGTTTATTTTTTTTTTCGTTTTAATGGGAAACAGATGAGGTCTACAGAAAGTTCCAGTGCAGAAAGCCACTATTAGCGGTTTTGAGTGTGTTTGTCATGAAGGCTTATAAAAGCAAGTGACTTCAGTCAGGGTAGATGACATATAAAACTTGATATATCTTGAGAGGATTGGAGCAACAGCAAGCATGTGAAGTTATTGTTATGGCATCAAGACACATTTCAATCTGATCTAGATCAGACTTCTTATAATTGTTCCATTATTAATGTATAACTGCAATATGATTTAGACGTGTCGATGCCTTCTTTGTTAGTCCATTAGTCAGGACTGGCTCCCTGAATGAGAACTCCTTCTAAAATAAAAATATATCTGAAATGTAAAACCTCCTTTTTGAACATAGATGTAAGTGTGGTCTCTTTTTAAAGAAGAAAAGCAGGAGATTTGTGCTGCTGAGATTAAAGTTTAAGTTTAAGATTGAGGTTAGATTGAAGGTTTAAAATGCCCCATTATGGATTTTTGAAAATTACTTTTCATGCAGTGTGTAACACAGCTCTAAGTGAATGAAAACATCCTGCAAAGTTTTAAATCTGAAAGTGCACCGTGTATAAAGTTATTGTCTCTTAAAAGAAAGAATCTACTCTGAATCATTTAAACAATTCGTTTTTTTTAAAAAAAGAATTCCAAAACTGTTTCATGTTGACATCAACATGAAACATTAGCATATTGCCCGGCCACTTGTTGCACGCGTAGACCCGGGAAAACGTGATTTTCACGTTGGTCTGAATTAAAATGCTAATTCATTCTTTGCCACTGGGTGCCACATTTGGAGCTGTAAAAATAGCTGTTTCCCCAGTAATGCTGTACACAAAGCAGCACCGCACTCAAAAAAGGTGCTTTATCAGACATTACAGGCAAGATGAAATGGGAATTTAATCAACCAATTTGACCAATCACCACAGATTAGCATCAAACAAAGGAAGGGTTTGGAAAAAATCAATCGCTGAGCGAATCGTTTGGGAGTCATTGAGCAAATAAGGTAAAAATAAATGCATATTATAAGAATATTATAAGAATTCTTGATGGGGACTCCCAAAACCAAAATATTAACCTTTCATAACCAATTGTAGGGGCACTTTAAGTTTTCTGCCAATAAAATGTGCAGTGTTGTGTTGTGTATATATATATATGTATACACATATAAACACAACATATATATATATAAATATTTTCCTAAATATTTTTAAATCTAAATGGCTATAAAATCAAAACCATGTGTCTAACCAAGTTATGTTCCAAATTTGATGTTGATATCACAAACATCTGGATTCTATGAGATTTTGATCAGGTGCTTTACCAAAAATAGCCACTGGGTTATTTTTTTATGCATTACCACAAATTTCTTTATACATTTCTGTAACAGTATTACTATCATAAAATAGCACCAAAAATAGATTTTCAATGATATTAGATTGGTCAAGATTAAAAGACATTTTCATTATAAAATATTGTATTAAATTTCGTAATTTGACACTTGACACCATACATGTACTTTAAACTTTTAATTCAACATTATTACAAGAGGTTGCAAAGTAATAGCACTGAGGAGACTTCATTTTCATTTTAAATTGTGGACCAAACAGCTAAAACATATTTTAGTGTATTTTTAGAAACCAGTGTAAACGTCCAGTCACCCTTCTGAAGTCCATTATTCACATCCTTCACTGTTAGCATTACAGCTATCACGACCCCCACAGGCGTTTGTCAAGGACGAGCTGTGCTGGTTTAACTGCAGTGTAAATTAGACGGACCCGCTGAGGTTACGGTGACCACCCATGACATGAAGAGGATTACGCTACATTATCCCATCAAAGCACCGTCTTTAGTCTGAAGGAACAGCAGTCCAGTCAGAAGTAGCATGTGTGTGTGTGTGTGTGTGTGTGTGTGTGTGTGTGTGTGTGTGTGTGAAACATAGCAGACGTTTGGCTGATGAAATGGTTTTGATTAAGGGTGTGCCTGCTGGTAGAGCTGGTAGAGAACTTGCAATGTGTATTTTAAAAACTGGGAATAATGATGTTGGAAGCTAGTAAACTTCCGAACAGATGAAGGCTACAGATGATCTCACTGAAGAACAAGTTGTGAGTCTTCAAAACAGCAGATGGAAAGTCTGTTTGTGTGACTTTCTGTCAGTCCAACACATTCAAGTGTGACCGAGCTATCATGCGCCATTCAAAATTATCTGAATAATTATAAATGTATTTGTCTATTTGGAAAAAAAGTACATTTATTTATTATGAAATTCATAAAGAGGTTTATTTATTTGTTTAAGGTATTGTTATTGTTATAAATGAACAAATGAATGAATTAATAAGTGAATAATTAAACATACAAGCCTAAATGTAATTGCATTTTCATCATTATTTTTATTATTACTATCTTTTTATTATTATTATTATTTTATGTTGTACAGAAGCAAATTTCCCCCATGAAAGAAAAGGTAATTAAGACTTAGAGAAGAGAATATATTTGTGATTTAATTCACAAAAAAAGTTGTTTTAAAGTAATTATTATTATTATTATTATTATTATTATTATTATTATTATTATTATTATTATTATTATTATTATTAATTGGACACTTTTACATGGAAGTCCATTTCTGCCACAGAACAAAAAATAAATAAATAAATAAATAGGTGTTTTTTTTTTTTTATCTCACAATTCTGACTTTTTTTTCCAGAATTATTTATAAATCGAGTTTATATTCGGGCTAACATAACATTATATTGGTTTCTCCTCACACAGATGGATGCACACATATATTAGTTGTATTGTTGTTGCTGTACTCTTTTTCTCACCTCATAACCTCTCAAACATATCCAGCCAAGCTTCCAAATGAAAAAATGCTGTTTTGTCTGTTAATTCTGGCACACCTGTCTTGAAGCGCTGTAGAGCTCTGCCGCCCCAGAGGCCTGAATATTTCTGTGTCTTCTCATCTGCGACGGCATATTATCATGTGTCAGAGAGATGTGTGCTGTATGTCAGCAGAGCCCATGAATTTATTTTCATAAATGAATTGAATTGAGTTCAGTTGAGATGTAAGACGGGGCGAAGCAGCATCAGGGGTCTGTGAGTGTTTAAACAAAGAGTTCAGCAGCTTTTAAAGGGCCCATGAGCAAAAGGACTGTTCTTGCTCTTTTGAAATAAAGAGTTTCATGTGTTATGTAGATGTACTGTAGCCTACATTGTTAACAACGCAAAGCTCCTTCCCTAGTCCACAGGTTTTGATCCACTTCAAATGTTGACTACTGTATATACAGTATATATGTTTAGTACAGATGTTTAGTGCATGCTGTAAAGGTAGAACATGCCTTGCTTAACAGCCTGTTAGTTAATGGCAGTTATTGATTATTCCGTTAAATTAATCAGGAAGTCTGTTTCAGTGTTCAGTTTTTCTTCACATCCTAGCAATTATCTCCCACAGTCAGAGAGCTCGTGTGAGATCATGGATAACAAGACAAATAGCATTAGGACGTCTTAGCTCTTCTTGATCTTGTTCTTAAAGTAAGACTCTTAGATGCCAAAGGTTTTGAGTTTAGACCATTGTTAATTTAGAAAGACTTATGCTGGACAAAGGAAAATCAGACATGCAACCGCAACCCTGATCTGCTTTTGTGCAAGTTCACAAGGACAGTTCAATTCTTATCATATGTAGGTTAAAGAGGGATTGGTTTGTAGTGCTGGACTGAGTTTAGAAGCTGATGTGTTGGCTTGTGTTGCAGATTGAATTATGAGATTATTGCTTATTAGCAGTCATTGTTTTGGCTAGTTGGGAATCTCCTTTGCTTCCTTTGTACTCTGAATGTAATCCAGTGCTGGATGTGGTCGTACATTAGATTTGCAGGGTTGAGGGCTTAATGAGTTTAAGGATGTTTAAGTGAGGTTTGAAGTATTGGTTGGTGCAGTGTTGTGACTAAGACATGAGATGCTTTCTATTGAGTGTGAATTTACTGGAGCACAACTCCCCCTAGGGCATTTTCACAGAACTTTCTCTCTCATATATCCATTTCATTTCCATTTTTCCATTCTAAAGATGTAGTTCAGTCTAAAGGGCAGTTGAATGCAGTGAATTGACAATTTAAACACATTCAGCAGAAGTGGAAAGAGAAGCAAAATAAACCAGGAATTGACTGTACTCGCCCTGAAAACTCTTTCACTCACATCAGACCTTCAACAAACCACTTGATACATGTCATTTGACTTCCACACGATAAATGTTGCAGAATTTTTTCAAAGTTGTTAGGTAGAAATATGATGTACACATAAACTGAGAATAAGCTTAAAGTTTGCACAAACCCTTTTCTCAGCCCATTTAGCTTTAAATAGAGTAAAATAGAAAATTTTACAAGAAAAATAAATAAATAAATAAATAAATAAACAAATGCAGCGTGGGGCTTGATTGCATCTATTGGGAAACTATTGGATTGTAAATTTAGGCTTTACTATGGAAACTTTTTTGACTTTTTTTCTCAGGTCGCATGGTATAAACTCAGTATTGTAAAATCTAACTTGCAATTACATTAAAATAAGTCAAAATTGCAAGATATAAATCTGAATTTTTTTTCTCACAGTTCTGACATTTTTCCCACAATTGGGAGTTTATTTTATTAGTTTTTTTTCTCTCTCTCAAATCTGACTAATTTATTTTGAATTATGAGATTCAAAACCACAATCACAAATTTTGAAGTCCAATTCAAAAAAATAAATTAATTAATTAATAAATAAATAAATAAATAAATAAAAGACTATTTTCATACAATTTGAGGTTCATATCTCAAAATTCTTAGAAAAAAATTGAAAAATCCACATTTGAGAGTTTATTTTATTTAATTATTTTTTTATGTTTTTTTCCCCCTCTCAAATCTGACTAATTTGTTTTGCATTATGAGATTCAAAACCACAATCCCAAATTTTGAAGTCCAATTCTTTAAAAAAAAAGACTATTTTCATACAATTTGGGGTTCATATCTCAAAATTCTTAGAAAAAAGTCAGAATTTTGAGATAAAAATCACAATTCCCTTTTTTATTATTATTCAGTGGTGTAAACAAGCTCTCAACAAAAAATTTTTCCAATATAAACATTCTCGATGACAATCCAGTCCATTCGTCGGTTTATGTGAATTCTGATGATGCCTTGTTTGAAATTTGATTGTTTGTTGCACTCTGGAAAGAAGAAAGCACACATCAAATGTGTACTTGAAAAGCACAATTTCCAAATTCATCATCATTTCACTCTTCTTTTTAGTCTCAACTGAAGTATAAAGCAACCCAACGTGTGAAGCAGTGCTGTAACCAGTAGCAGACGAGGAATGACTCAGCAAGCTGAGCTAGAAAGTTTCTAAGGAAATATGAAGTCTGAGGTCTGAGCATAGAGACACACCGCTCATATCTAGGTCTGGATGTGCAAAGAGGACAGGACCGGTGGTTATAGCAGAGATTTAATCACACATTTCTAATTCAGATTTATCAGTGCTAAGCTAAACCAGTAAGAATGTCCCAAAAGACCTAATCTAGCCAAACACACTCCTATATATATATATATATATATATATATATACATATATATATATGCCTTTGCAATTTTTAAAATATTTTATTTAGTAGATCCATTTAAAAAATGATTATATTTGACCAAACTGTCTTTTATGTTTATATAGAGAGCCTCACAGCCGAATAAAAAAAAATAAACCAACACCTGTCATGTTTTCTGTAAGTCTCTAGAGAAAGCTTTGATGAAGCATTTAATAGATAGAAGTTGATGCATTCTGACAGTGAGGGAATAGCTCATTAAAATCAAGTGCAAATAATTCAACATTTCTTAACGTTTCAATGTCACTTTCAAAAACACTTGGAATTTTATTTATTTTTTATAAAATGTTTGTATTTTTTATTTTGTTAAATCAACTGAACTTCAGAGTTTAACACATGACACTCTCTCTCACACACACACACAAACACACACACCCACACACACCCACACACACCTGACTATGGAGATCTCACCAGATGATGAAGGATGCAAGCAATGCATTCAAAAAAATAATGAGCAGGGCTGACTGCAGGGGAGCTCCATGCTGCTTTTTTGCTGACTCATTGTTTTAGTTTGGCAGTCCATGCGCTGAGACAAAGAGCTATAGCAGCACATTAATTTCTCTAATTCTTCTCACTGCCTGCAGCCTATTGAGACCTTTTAAGACTATAGAGTTGATATTCACCCTAAATGAGAATGACTTCTAGATCTACCCTGAAGAGACCCATGCTGATCTCATCTGGGTTATCACATTAAACCTCAGAATGTGTGGAGGTACTACATATATATCAGCATTTCCACATTATGCTAATTAAGTTCTTATGTTTGAAGAATACTGTGTGTAGGTGCAATATGCTGTGAAATAGATGAACCATACACTTTTATTTATAGATGAAACAGGAGATGAGAAAATATAATTTGCCAGACTCGAACACAAGCCACTCATATCAGCATCAAGGCTTTCTGAGCATGTGTGTCAAAAATGTGGCTAGATCTGATAAACATCAAGTGTTTGTGGCTTTTTATTTCTTTATTCTTCAGATAGGATAGTGGAGAGATGACAAGAAAATATTGGGTAGAGAGAAGGGAGCAGGATCGGTATAGGACCTCTGGTCGCTGTGAGCACAGTTACAATGTATATGTCCACACACTCACCGCAAAGCTAAAGCACTGATGGGCTTTGAATCTTAATCCAAAAAAAAATGTCTCAAGGTTATGCATGTAACCATGGTTCCCTGAGGAAATAAGACGCTGCGTCGAAATGCTTTGGGTTTTACCTTCAGCGGACCATTCTATGAATCTCATGTGTAATCAGTCCAATGAATGGGTGAGACGTCACGGGCGGTGTGTCATAGTGACCAGGAAGCTTAAGACCATGTGAGGTGGATACACCAGCAGCTTCTGGGAAATGAAGGAAGCACTCGGAGGGATGCCGGAAGTATGGCAATGAGACACAGCATCTCGTTCCCTCTGGGAACCATAGTTACATGCATAACCTAGAGACGATCTCCTTCAGGAACTTTAGCTTCGTCGAAATGCTATGGGAACAAGTGTGCCCACACCACCAGACTTACAAATCCCTGCCTATTGTGGAAGAGCACAGCTAAAGCGAGAGAAAGGGAACCAGGAGAGGCACAGAATGCAGGTAAGAACCTGACAAAGTAAGTAGGTGGACATCTCACAGCATCCTAAAGGCCAACTTCTGAAAAAGTAAGCTTTAACCCACAAGGAAGAGGGGAGATCAGCAGACTCAAAGCTATGGAATAGCATCCCGATCCACCACTTAGCATAAGCTTCTCTGGACTGAGGGTAAGTGGGTCTCTCCCAAAAGACAGACCACTGAGAGGGGTGTGGTAGGCAGCTAGGGCCTCCACAGAAACCTTCAAGATGGATGCTTTCTCCAGACCTCCCGGGAGCAGAGTGATTGGGGGAAAGGTATTCAAACTAAGCCTCAGCCAAGTTTGTACCATGGCAGTCAGAGAGGAGCTGGATGCGTCAGAGATAGCCAGAGAGGACAATGCGATGTCTCCTGAGTTGCAAACAGGTCCATCTGAGCCTGGCCAAACAAGTAATAATAAAACGAAGTCTCCGAAACAGCTTTACCACCTCGGGGTAAAGCCTCCATTCCCCGGGCCTCAGCCCATGCCTCATCAGGATGTCTGCTCCCACATTGAGATGCCCAGGGATGTGAACTGCTCTCAGCAAGAGGAGTTTGCCCTGAGACGACACAAGAATCTGTTGCGCCAGCCTTTAAAGGAAGCAAAAACACAGATTTCCCTAGTGGTCGATGTAAGAGACCACTATTGTGTTGTCGTGTGCACCAACACATCTCTTAGGTCTGGGAGAAAGTGTTTCAATGTTAGAAATATTGCCAGCATCTCCAGGCTGTAGATATGCCACATGAGATGGCAACCACTTCACAGACTGCAGGCCGATTGGCCACTCATGACTGCTTCCCAACCGATGAGGGACGCATCCATGACTAGCGTTATACGGCAACAAGGAGCTCCCGGCACCGGACCATCAAAAATGCTAGCAAAAGTATTAAATTCAAGGCATCAACATTTGCTTTAGCATTAAAGCTGAGTGGATTGGAGCTCATATGCTAACTGGTAGACAGGTCTGGAAAGTAATTTACTAAAAAGTTTGCTTTCAATTTTGACAAAAATAAAATAAAAATGGTTTGAACATCCTGACAAAGCGTCAGACTCTAGTCTAGTCTCTATTAACATTAGCATTAAAGCTTTGGAGTTCATGTGCTAACTGTTAACCACATCTTTAAAAATACAATGTACTGAGGAGTTCTTGGATTTGCATTTTGACAACAAGATCCAGAAATATTTGTTAGAACATCTAAAATGCAGACAAAAGTCTCTCTCATGTCATCTGTTTTAGCATTAGCATTAAAGCACAATATATGGGAGCTCAAGAGCTAACCGTTACACCATGGCTCTGGAAATCTATATACTGGTGTATATTTGGCTTTACGTTAAGAGGCTCCAGAAATGTTTGTCTGAACAGCAAACGAAAACAAATGTTAGCCCCAAGTCGTCCACATCAGCATAAGCAGTAGCAGTGAGTATATGCATTACGGTTAGATCACTCCTCTGAGAACTTTCTGAGTATACATTTGCAGCTTGTGTATTGTGAAGATTTGTCTCGGTCACCTGGCCACATTCCCCGGTGGACTCCAGGAACCATAAAGATGCATTACAGCCCGTTGACTCTGTATCATGACACAGTAGGATTGGTGTTTTGGCACAGGTGGTTGAGGACAGTCACTCATGCATGTCAGTCAACTAATCATGAGCCGTGCTTTGCCAGCGACACGTGGTGCATGCATTCTTAACATGACATGATGATTGCCAAATGAGCACAGCCAGACAAAACACATTTAAAATGGCACATCCATCAATTCCAAGCTCAATCCCTTCCCTATTCCCGTGGGTTGAAGAGCTAAAATGAGGAAATGTCATAATATTTACAGAAGCAGGACGTATGTGTATGCTGGCATCATTTTAGCAACAGTTGCATATGTGAAGAGTCTGCAGCTATTTGCAATATTTGACAGCAGATTAAGTGTAATTTTATGCTAATGCCAGAGCTCCATAAATATCTGTTGGTTTTGCACATATAAGACTGGTGAAGCTGTGAGTATGCTGTATTGTTTGTATTGCAAGCTCCTCTCACCAGGTGGAAGAAATTGTGCATCTCATCCTTTTCTTCCCTCATGGGACCTAACTAGTCTGCAAATCCCCACGACGCCTGTCTGTAATGCTACTCAAGCCTCCGGCAATGTCCAGCAGCCTCCAGTAAATTAGCCAGGATCCCTGTGGCAGAAAGGACTCTGGGTTCAAAGAGGCCCTGTCTGAAATAGCGTGCTTGATGCGGACTTGCCATTTTATGGTGCATTTGTAAATGTATTAATCTGAAGAGAGTGAAAATCTGGGATTTTGGGACTTTGCTAACCTTCCAAATATTGTATAAGTAATAAGGAATTATTGAAGAACTAACAGGTGATTATTCATTAACACTTAACTCACTACTGTTAACTACTCAGGAAGATGTATTAATTAATCAGTGTTTAATACAATTTTATGATTGTGTAATTAGTTAATCAATAACTAATATATTCTGTATATTAGTTATTGATTAAGAATATATTCTATATTCTTCATAAACAAGTTGTGTCGTAAAGTTTATGATTACTTTTAGGTTTTTTTAGAGTGTTAGTTTGATTTGATGTTTTGATGAGTCAAAATGATGTAGCAATTATTATGTACTAATAGGTTCACTTTAGAATACTGTTTCAGGTTCTAAATAATTCCTGTGGAATTTTCTGATAATTCTTTATTAATTACTAATGGGTTCACTATAATTTCACTTTAGAATAGGCCTACTGATTCAGGTGCGAAATAAGCTTTTGCAGAATTATTTGATAATTATTTATTAATTACTAATTGGTTACCTGCATTTTCACTTTCCCTCAGTCCTTGCCTTACATACAGGAATTAAATTAATGGTAATGTGGTATATGCTGAGAAGGCACACATACAGTACTGTATATAAAATATAAAAACTAAGGTAAGTTACCGCAAGGCGTGGTGTTGTTCCAATCAGAAGACGATTTCTTACAAAACACACTCACAAAACAATTCACTGCAGAGGCAAAACCGCTATAAAATGTATTGCATTTATTAATATTGCATTACCACTACTACTACTAATAACATTTATATGAAAGGGTCTCAATTCAGTGTATTTGTGTATAACTGTTCATTAGTAGTTATTTCATAGTTATTTTTCTTGAACCTTAACTAGTAGATAATTAATAGTAATTTTTCTTCAGGAAGTATGACAGAATACATTAGCTATTGATTAGCTAACTGTTACTTAACACAATCATAAAATTGTATTAAATACTGATTAGTTAACAAATCTTCCTTAGTAATTGACAGTAGTGCGTTAAGTGTTAATGAAAAATTACCTGTTAGTTAATGAAAAAATTACCTGTCCTTTATTGTCAAAAATTGAACCTGTAAAAAATGTTTAGTACAACATGAACAACATGAAATGGCATTCACAACATGTAGCTTCTGAATTGTATTCCCATGTGAAACATTCAGTTTGAAATTGTGAAAAAGATACTTTTTATCCACCAGGATTTGACTGGATAATAATGGGATACAACATTATTGTTTGAGATTATTTTTCTCTGCCCAAAGGCCTTAATTACATCAGCAGAACTAAAAGTTTAAGAGTTTAAGGTTTGGCTGGTTATCATGGTGCATCTAGCCACTCATTGGTTCATTAGAATAGCATGCCTGAATTAATCTTCATAGAAAAACAACAAATTGTCATTGAAAAAGGTCCCTCTACCTACATTTTTAAAACTCCAAAAACCTATACATACAATTCACTGCAGTTTCCAGTTTGAAATCAACACTAAAAGTAGTAAAATACAACTAAATGTTATGTCTTTTCACATCAATTATGATCACGGGGCAGATTATTAATTAATAAAGACTTATTTTGTTTGGTTTCTAGCACAATGCTATTTTACAACCACAAAATACTTTTACCATAGTGCATGATTTGTAAACAAATTAATTTTGATGTTTGCATCACATAACCAGCTCCATTTGTTCGGAAGTGCACCCGGTATAGCATTAGACTTGTAATGTGCAGCATCCGGGTGGAAGTCCTGGTAAACATGAGTCACAATAAAAGAGCTCAAATACTTATAGAAGCCAGCTAAAATGTCATGGATGTTTCAGAAAATATGTTTTGATCTCATGGTTGTTTTTCTTAACACTATCTTTTAAAGTTTAGTGCAGGTGCTACGCGATTAACATTTCATGTTATATACCATTGTGTGATCTCATAGACATGTTGTGTGTGCGTCTTTCTCTACAGTGCTGTTGAGTTTACTCTCGGCTGGGGCTCAGACCGAGATGAAGCGGGTTGTCGGAGACAATGCCACATTGCCTTGTCATCACCAGTTCTGGCAGTCAAATGGACAAACACTGGACATCGAATGGCTCCTGCAGAAACCCAATGTTAAACAACGTGTGGTGAGAGATATTTAGCTTTTTATGCCCTCTCAAAATTTGTCTCGTCTTCACTCATAGTCTCTTGTTTATTTTATTTCAGTTTCACTTAGATTTTGTTTTCTGGACATGAGTTTTGTTTTCGCATCGATCCTTCTGATCTCCTTACAATCACCTTAAATGGTCTAAATATGTGCTTGTGAGGCGATCTTAGCCTTTCAGATACAAACCAGTGAATTTATTTTGAATGTTGACGTTTTATTCCCAGCAGCCTGGAGAAAATTTCCAGACAAATGACTTGCTACAGTATGTGGTTTGTTCAAGATAATGTGGTGTTAAACAAATTGTCAAAAAAAAAAAATAATACGTTATTTGGATATCTCACTTAAGACATTGAACTATTTATTTTGATGGTCCTCGACAGACATTCGACTTATTACAAATAAATTTGCAAGTACAAGTCAACTTATTCAACTAACCCTAACCTAACAGTCTACTAAAAATGACTGTTAACGCAGTTAAAATTGAATGTAGTAGACATACAGTAGTTGCAAAGTTACGTATAGTTAGTAGAATGTCTAAAGTGGACTATTGAAATTAAGTGACACCAAAAAAAAAATTCCGTAACCTTTTTTGGCAAGTTGTAGGACTACCGTTCAACTAATCTGGTTTATTTTTCAGTGTGTTTTAATGTGTTTTTCCTGTATTAGCAAAATATTCACATTTTGACAACAACAAAACAAATGGAGATATTATTATTAGGTCCCAAGCTTACTTGCATACCACAAACTGCATATATCACACATGCATGTGTGTAAATGTATGAAACGCTGTACATATATTGTTCTCAGTGAAACAATAACTTTCACAATTATGTTATAGTCCTCAAAAAACTGAGCAAAGTAAAAAGTTACCCCTTTATTAAAGATATGATTATGTTTGTCAGTACTATCATGTGGGAATCTCTCAGAACAACCTAACAACCACCCAAAACACCATAGCAACCACCTAGTTTTAACCGTCGTCTCTCTCAGTGATACAGCAGTCACAATGGCTGCCTTCATGGTTCCACAGTCTGAGGTTTGTGAGCAAAGTGCATCTCCCGTCCTATCACAGGTCTGAATCCGCTTTTTCTACACATCTCTCTTTGAAATACATACCCATCTGTATCAGTACACCTAACAGACGCTTCACCCATCTCTCTTCTCTCTCGCTCTAGCATAAACACATTCAGATAAGGGCTTTGTCTTATCTGCCTGAAGTGAAAATCTTTCGCTGTGAAACGAACATTATTTGAACACAGCTTTGAGTTTAGGTATCCGTTATGTATGAGAGCACCATAATTCATCAGGGGGAAGTCAATATGTGCCAGTCAGGCGATATACTTTCAGATGAATTTAATTATCTTATTGCGATAAGGCTTTTTATTCCCCCACATAAAAGACAGAGATATTTTTCTTTGTTTGAATGTCAAAGCAGATCTGTTCGTAATCAGCTGAGATTACATTTCAAAAGACAGAGAGGCCTAAAAAGAAACTCACATCAGAGTCTTTGAAGCCTATCTGATGGGTTGCCCATGACATGTAATATTTAACAGAAAGAGAACATTTGAGATGCCATTAATTAAAATCAAATGTCTGAAAATTTGATTAGGAATCAAACCGAGCCCCTGGCATAATGAATAAGTCATTCCTTTGTTCCACTGTTAAACCAGCCTGTGTAACTAGAAGTGTTCGGCTTGTCAACATGTAACTACAGCTTGTTTAGTAATGTGTAGTAGACTCTAAGGTCTTTTTCTTCTCAAGAACATTGTTGTTAATGGCAATGGGTCAAGGTTTATATGGTTAATGTGTCCCAGTTAACCCCTGCTGGTATGCCTTAACTACACCATATTTTCCACTAATGGCCTATTTTAAAGTAGACCTCTACTCACCAAAGGTGCATTTATTTGGTCAAACGGACATGAAAAACAGTAATATTGTTATTAAATGATTACAATTTAAAACTAGATGTAAAGTCAATGATGTTGACCTGAAAAAAGCCTGTAATGAAAGTTTAGATAGATAGATAGATAGATAGATAGATAGATAGATAGATAGATAGATAGATAGATAGATAGATAGATAGATAGATAGATAGACTAGACTCTTTCTTTGAAGGGAAGCCATAACCCATGACTCAGATGTTACTCGTGTTCAAGAAGATTATGCTAGAGAAGATTATTCTGCTGTCATTTGTAATCTACATAAATAAATATGACAAAGAGCATCATGTTATGACTGTCAATGATACGGAATGCATACAATAAGAATCACAAATGTTTTGGCAGAAATGCAAACAAATAGCGCATCAGAGATTTCTCTTGTCTGTCATGCTTTAGTGTGTGTGTGTGTGTGTGTGTGTGTGTGTGTGTGTGTGTGTGTGTGTGTGTGACGAGCAGCAATCGCAGACGGCTCTGGCAGGTGGACCCAACCGCAGGTCTGCTGATGTGTAGTGGCATCAGTGTTTAGTCCTTTACCCCAGGCATTCAGGAGGCTGTCACCGTCAAACTGTGTGTGAATGTGTGTGCTGGCAGCTGTGTTTGTGTACGACACATGGCAGTCGGTACAGGTAGAGGTTCTTATATTAGAAGTTGTTGCAAGGTACCAATCAGATAAAAAATAAAGAAACAACCAGTTCTGAAATTTTCTGTGGAAAATTAGAGTGCTTTCCAGTGCAAAGTTCCAATGCTGTTTTGCTGTGAGAAATTGCCATTAGAGCATTACCATAAATGTAGATGCCTCATTAGTGGCTGTTTCTATGGGCCGCAGTATGTAAGCAGTCTGCTGTATTAAAACGGTTAGCAGGTCTTTGAATACTTCTGTGAATACTCCAGATCAAGTTGACTTTGACTTGACTTTTTGACTTTGACTTGACAATCTTAGTAAATAACTGTAATAGACTGATTACATGTAATCTGGATTATGTAATCACATTACAAAAATTACTATGAGTTTGTGCTGTGTTTTCAGTGTTTTCAGCATGTTGCAGTTTGTGCATTTTGCGTGGGTTTTAGGGGGTTTGGATTAGACATTTTTTGTGTGTTCCTTATGTATTCTGAGTGTTTTGAATGTTGATATGTGGCCACTACAGTTGCTAGGTCATTGTTAGTTGGGTTGTAGTTTTGATCTGTTTAGTTTAGCTTGTTGATATGTGGCTGCTAGTGCTGTTAGGTCATTGCTATGGTGTTTTAGGTTGATATCAATGAGTTGATATGCATTTCTGACGTGTTTTAAGTGATTTTAGCATGATTTTGTTGTTGTTTTTGTGGGTGGTTGCTTGTTCGCCGAAGGCAAACCCCACCCCAGGTTTCTATGATATTCAAGTTTCTAGTTATTTTTGTTGTTGTTAGTTTGATTTTCTGTGTCAATTAAACCATAAAATCATAAGTCTGATGAACTAATAAAGCCCCTTTCCTAAAGTATTATATATGTAGCTCTATCACAAACGCCAAACGACAAGTTACGAGCCACAGTTTCATAATTAGGGTTAAGAGTTTAGTATGCTTTCCTACTGTACTACTAGTCGACGATTTTTGCTTTCATTATAGACCTAAATCAGAGTAGATATAGTCATATATCATTTGACATGGATGAAAATAATGTTGTGATGGATTGAATCATTTGTTTTTTTTTTTTTACAGTTTTTCCACTAGAACTTTGTGGAGGGATCAATGTTTTTATCAGCAATCGATGCATCTTTTTTTTTACTAGGGGTATTTGTATCCAGCTGGGCTATTTTATTAGTCTGATTACACTGATTATTTCATCTATATTTATATGAATGCTCTGTCTCTCTCATTTCAGATCATCACATTCTTCAACAACGAGGTCTACACTAACGACAACCATGCCAGTCGTCTGTCCTTTGCGGGCGACTACCTGAATGGAGATGCCTCTCTCCTGATCAGTGATCTGCAGCTGACCGACTCTGGAGAATACCATTGTAAGGTCAAGACTGGCGGCAAATACCACTGGAGCCAAGTCAACCTCATTGTGCTGGGTAAGACTCATCTTCCTGGAATCAGTGTCCAGTCGTTTCCTCAATCAGCCAGCCTCGCTGTGATTTGATTTGATCATTCAGATTACAAAATTTGGCCATTATTGACGTAATCTAGAAATATGATTGGTTGCATTCACTGGCCAGACATCAGCTCTGGTGATGCTTGCTTCACTTTGGACGGTAAATGGAGAGGATGTTAATTTGAAATGGTGGGATGAGGGAACATTGATTGAGCTCTATCTCTTAAAAACAGAAGAGACAGAAATAAGAGCTTATGTGATTTCTCTTCTTCTAGCAAAACAGTTTACTGTCTTCCCAAATGAGGTTCAGATGAGCGTCTTATGATTTGATATTTTGCTATGTCTGGTTTCCATTATTAGACCGCAGGGTTTCCAAGCCGTCATTCAAGTGCAGTATCTCTGACACTACAGCACTCTGCCAAGAGAAGAACTGGAAAGAAACATGTTTCTTTTTATTTAGCCTCATCTCTATTATATGCTCTTGGTGCATAGTTCCTATTTTCAGGGACTCGCAGCTTACAGTATGCCGAGAAGTCTGAAGTTGTATATCATGTCTTAATTTTATTTCCTAAGTCATTTTATTAACAGATAAGTAGGCTAGCCACAGAGGGACACGATATTGGCGAAAAGTTGAAAGAAAGAGAGAAAGAAATGGGAGGATGGATTGTTGTAAATCCAACCTCCACCCCAGAGTTTCTCTCATTTATTAACATATCACTGAAGATTAGCTCAATACTGCCTTCCCATAATCCCCCTTCTCCACTCCCTGTCTCTCTCTCTGCTCTTCTTCCTCTTTCCTCTCCGTCACTCTATAAACACATTACAGAGAGCTAGTGTTCACATTATTGTTGTTTTCAACCTGTATTTTGCCAGTTTATCGGAATTTGCAGTTCAGAACAGACAGGAAATGATCACGTTAGGGTTGCATCAGTTGTTCCTAAGTTCTTAATTTAAATAGACACACCAGAGGCTTAGTAACTAGAGTTGGGTTACTTGGACTTGGACTGAAATTATGAAGGAACTCTGATTTGGATGCACTCAGGTAAACTTGGCATTGAAAATCTGTAAAGAATTTACATGAAACACATGAAAAGTAAGTATCAACATAAAATTAAGATAACAAGACATTAAAGGGTTGGTTCACCCAAATAGCAAAATTATGTCATTAATAACTTACCCTTATGTTGTTCCAAACCTGTAAGACCTCCGTTTATCTTTGGAACACAGTTTAAGATATTTTAGATTTAGTCCGAGAGCTCTCAGTCCCTCCATTGAAGCTGTGTGTACGGTATACTGTCCATGTCCAGAAAGGTAAGAAAAACATCATCAAAGTAGTCCATGTGACATCAGAGGGTCAGTTAGAATTTTTTGAAGCATCGAAAATACATTTTGGTCCAAAACTAGCAAAACTACAACTTTATTCAGCATTGTCTTCTCTTCCGTTTCTGTTGTGATAGAGTTCAAAACAAAGCAGTTTGTGATATCCGGTATCATTTCAGTTGGAGTCCATCTGCATGTCCATTGATTTTCAATATGGAGCTGTAGCTGTGAAAATTCTTGTTTGTTGATCATTTTATGAGATAAGGACCGCATTCTACAAGAGTAAAGCTATTTCAGGTGCCAATCAGATTTGCAAAAATAGTGACTTTTTCTTATCATACAGTCCACAGAATCCATGCATTGTTATTTTACTGTCTTCTTGTGAACAACAAAACAGGGCAACATCACTATATTAAATCATCCTGACCAGTGTTATTTTAGCATCACTGAGATACTGTTATAGATTTATTTATTTATTTTATTTTATTTTTAATCAGTTTACATTTTTGTATTTTCTGTTTTTATTTTTTGTTTCAGTCAAAGTTTTAGTAAATTTGTTGAGGTTTAAACAAAAATAATTATTACAATGTGTTTATATATGTCTACATATGTTTTATTAATAGTTATTTCTGTTTTAGTTATTTTAGTACACAAAGTTAAACTAAATGAAAATGTTGAACTGAAATAATATAAGTTAAAGTTAGTTTTATACTGTATTTTGTGTTTTAAGTTATGGTGTAATGTAAAATGTGATAAATTGCCTAGTAACATATTACATATGTGATGATATTTGAATTTAAAAAAGAACTTAAAAATGCACTGCACCCTATACACTGCAGTATATGGAGTGTTTCTGTTCAGGTGGCTAAAGCATCTGCCTGTTCATAAATAGATTTGCTCTGCTAGAACAAAACATCTGACGATATATTGACTGTGAAACCTCCATATTTTTATGTCCATGTAGATAAAATAATGTTTATGCTGTGGACCCAAGACAAACAAATATACACTGAACTGGGACCTGTGCTCTTTTGGTGTGTTTATAGAGAGGGTCAGTAGGGCCAAAAGGGGCCACAGAGGTCCACAGCTTGTCTCTTAACTGCCATTCAGCCTCCAGACAAATCCCTCTGGACAGCCCTGTCTAACTGACCCCAGAACAGTTTAGAGCAGTGCTGTGGTAAGCAGGATGCCAGTGGGGCTGGTCTGAGGTCAATTGGTAACTGTTGTGAGGCAGCGATATCTTTAATTTGGCTTCTGTGTTGATTCTGATGTGCTGTGTGAGGTCAGCAGGGAGATCAAAACAGCCAGTGTGCAGGACAACAAATACTGACCCCTGCCTCCCCAAATGTCACAATTCAGACTCATTGCCTCTTTGAAACTGATTTCCCTCCAAAAATGCCAGTGTGCTGTGTTTGCAGGTTTTAGTTTCATCTGAAATTTTGAAATACTGCTTCAACGTCTCAAACTATATATTGTTTGACATTATATACACAAACAGTATATTAGCAAAAAACAGAACAAACAAAAAACTGACTCTTTATTGTTAAATACATCTAAATGTATTTAAACCTGTAACTAAATGCTAGTTGGTTCACAGCCACAAAGTGGTCCTTGAAGTTCAGTGTTATGCCAATGAAAACGAAATTTAAAATGCCATAATAAGCTGCTTTGGATATAAATATTAAATGACTAATTAGTAAACTTGACATTAATATTTTCTCGTTCACAGTGAAGCCGTCTAAACCTCGCTGCTGGATGGAGGGCCGGCTTCTGGAGGGCAGTGATGTGAAACTGAGCTGTAAGTCTTCAGACGGATCCGACCCTATTCACTACAAATGGGAGAGAGTTCTGGATAAGGGCAAGAGCGTGGGAAAACTGCCTACCCTCGCACTCATCGGTGAGTCAAACACCCCAAAGCCTGGCAGGCGAGACTAGAGCGTATCATAATTTATTCTGGTCTGTACAGTTCCTTGCTGCTGACTGTCTCAAACAATGAAAGATCTGATGCTGTGGACTTCACACACTTTAGCGCATCGAGTAGTTTTTTCACATGATTGTTACAGATTAAGCCTGACCTTAAAAATGACTAAACAATGTCTCAACTACATAATAAAATACAGCAAAAAAGATGTTCAACAGACTTTGACATTTATTACATTAGAATTCGGTTTCATTGGGTTCTGCTTGGGAAAACAAAACAACAAAAGTGCAAGACAAGACAAGAGCTAGACAAATTCGAGTTTAACATGGCTTTGCAGATAGGAAAGAGTAATGCGCTGATTTCTCCTGCTGACACCAGATCATCAGAGCCGCATATTGTTTTACAATCTATTTAGCCGTTTGCAGTCAGTGCTGCAGACCTTCACCCAAACTCAACAATTAACCAGCCTCATCAATGACCACCTGCTCACTCTAATCAGCTTTCTTTGCCTGATAAACACTCCCCCCCCCCAGAATTCACAGCAGACAGTTGATGAGAGAGAGGAATTATGGGACAGGGATTCAGGGATGAAGAGGAGGTGTTAGATCTTGGAAGAGTGAATGATCCCAGCGTCTCGAATCGCTCCGGCTGACAAACGCTTCTCAGCTGAAAACACACGTGAGGCTCTCAGTTCTCAGGACACGAGTGCTTTCTCACCGGCTACAGGAAAACATTTACTGTTCATCTCATCCGCTAGAGTTCAGCAGAACCATGAATCAGCTTGACACACTCAAACATTAGTTCATTCACTGCACTGGGCTTGCTCTCACTTCACTCCCTGATTGAAACACTCTGTTTGATTGGAGCCTGTAAAGTAGTGTGGTAAAGGAAGTAGTAAAAGACGGGTAACACTGCTAATGCTGTTTTGTAGCTTCAGCACTGAAGAGTTACTTATATCATAATCCTGCTTCATCAGCATTGTGTCCCAGTTTATTGATGAATTGACAAAACGTCCACTTAATTACTTTGCTAGATTTGAGTAGTTGAGTTTCAGCTCATATATATAAATTGCTTTCTATTTGCAGATCTGAAGAACCCAGAGATCGTGACCTTGAGGAACTTGACGCAGGACAGCTCCGGGGTCTACAAGTGCACCGCCAGCAACGATGTAGGAGAGGAGAACTGTATCATCGAGGTCACAATGCAATGTGAGTTTTGCTCTGAGGTCAGCCTGTTCCCCGAGCCACAGACGGCTGTAATTAGTGTGAATGTTATGATACTCTGATCTCGAATCAGTCGGTGGTGGTGCTTTGAGCTTGGAGCTACAGCCTCAGTCTGATTGATGGAGGCTGTTTCCACACTGCAGAGAGCTGCCTTTTATTATGGGGATCATGGGTATGACAGCAGTGCTTTGTCATACACAGCTTAAATTTTTGTGCTCATTTATTTAAAATGTATCTTTAAAAATAATTTTAAAAGGTAATTGTAACTTTTTATCTCAGAAAAATTGTGACCTTTTTTTTTTTTTGTAATTATGGGGCCTATTTTAATGATCTAAGCTGATGATCTAAAGCGCAAGGTGCAGGTGCACTTAGGGCATGTCCGAATTCACTTTTTCTAGTTTAATGACGGGAAATACTATCGGCACATGGTTTAAAAAGGTTGTTCCTATTCTCTTAATGAGTAATGGATGTGTTTTGGGCATAACATGCAATAAATGAATCAGAGTCTCATCTCCCATTCCATTTAAGAGCCAGTGTCATAATGCATAGTCATTGCACGTATCAGAATAAGGCTATCTATTTGCTCGCTCACGAGCAGCTCTGATTCCTCTCTGAAGACGTGCTCAGTCTTTGCGCTTGCAAATTCCGTCGCGTAAACAGCGAATCCGCCATGGTGCAAGCGCAAAGACTGAGCACGTCTTCAGAGAGGAAACAGAGCTGTGCGAGCAAATAGATAGCCTTATTCTGATACGTGCAATGACTATCCATTATGACATGTAGGCATTTTTATATTTATGTTGCCTACACAATAATAATCTTTTATATTGTAATCAATTAATTAAAAATGTTGACTTTGCCTCCTTTCCTCTCTCTCTCTCTCTCTCTTTCTCTCTCTATCACACACACACACAAACACACACACACACACACACACACACACACACACACACACACACACACACACACACACACACTTTCATTGAGCACTGGGATCTTAAGAAAGCCAGAGTGGGGCTATTTGTCATCAGTCAAACATTTGCTCAAACAGCCATCCTTCAGTGTTTGTGTGTAATAGTTTTGGAAGAGGCAGAAGAATTTAATGCTCACCAGAGGAAAAGATAAAGAGAGTTATATAAACACTTGACAACTGTACTGCACTTAGGCTTTGTGCTAGTCTTTCTTAACACAGGAAATAAAAATAAATTATGTGAAAGAGGCATTTTGCAGTTGTGGCTTGCAAAGTTTAATTTGGGACTGCCTAATTTAGTTTCACTCGTAAGATATCTCATGAGAACACTAATAATGTATAACTACCATATGGGCTCCCCTGCTAATATAACGTTTAAACAGTGAACAAATCAAAAGCTCTGTGTCAAACAAAAATAAAAGGCTCTTAAAGATGCCCTCAGTAAATTTTATTTATGTAGTTCTGGCCGATATGACAGTGATCTTATACTGACACGCAGCGGCATAAATTTAGAAGCTGAAGTTTCTAGGTACTGTAGAAATGAGCTATAAGTAGTCAGGTATGATTCCTTAATTAATCAATCAAAGTAAGCAATCTCTGTGGAAAAAAGTAAAACTTTGTAATTAAGTCCCCTGAATTGTATTAACTCAAATGTATATACAATATAGCAATCAATTATTATTGTTTGATAATATTAGAAAATCTTTATAAACAACTAGGAAAAGTATTACCAAAAAATGATGTTATTAGTCTTATAATATGACTGGGGGTTTCATCTCATATGAGAGGAAATTATTTAAACGTTTCTAATAAGATTAAAAATAATTAAATGCACTTTTAAGTGCTAATAATACGTTATATTATTATGTTATATTTAACATATTAATATGTTATATTTTGGGTAATATTTGTTATTGATTGATTGATTGCATGTCAAACAGATGTTATTTGTCGTTTACTTCAAACACATATTTTGAGAGCCAAGCTGGTGTACAAATGATTCATATACATGTGCATTGATTTAAAACAAACAATGGAATGAGATTTTTTTATAATAAACTGATTACTTACAGAAAAAATAAAAAAAAACAAATTTCCCTGATTTGTAATTTGACTGGGTTTTTTTTTGTGTACATAACTGAATTGAAGTTTGTTTCTGCCACAAAAATAAATAGATAAAATTAAATAAACAAAAATAATCAAATAGAATTGTGGGATAAAAGTTGCCTTTTTTTTCATTCAGAAACAAGCTTTGAAAGAATACACAATATTAGAATTTTCTCATGTGGCTTTTGCACCCTGCTGTAAATAACTATAATTATTTCATTTAGTATTGTACTTGTCCTCATATGAAGATTTGATGTGATGTAATGAAGCGTGACAGATGTGCTGCTGTGTGCAGATGTGCGGGGCATGGGTGTGGTGGCTGGAGCCGTGGTTGGTGTTTTATTCGGTGTTTTGATCCTCATTCTCATCATCTGGCTGGTCTTCCGCAAGAAAGAGAAGAAGAAATATGAGGAGGAGGAGACGCCTAATGAGATCAGGTGAGATCTCAGTATTGATCGTGTTCTCATATACAGTATTCACTTTAACTCTTAATATTCCTGCAGCAGAGACTGTGACTGTGTTTTTGGGTTCACGGTACACTCCTCATGTTTTCTTCAGGACAATCTTCATAATACATCAGACAGCTGTTTTTCAGGTCTATAGTGACAGAACTGCACTGTTTGTGTTCACATCAACAGTGCAGCCACAAACCACGCCTGTACTGTATCTCTGAATTATGCACAGACAAACATACGGGGAGCGTTCCTGTTCACGTTGAGTGTCATGCCACAGAAGGATCTCCCGCTATGTTCAGTTGTGGAGTATTATCCAAGTTTAGCATGTTTAGCACATTTATTTATTTATCATTGTTTTAATTATAAAGAAAACTATATGCTATTTATAATTCTTTCTTTTATTATAAAAAGGTTTAATAAAGATACAAACAGAGCAAACAGTGCCTAAGGTGTTCCTATTAGAGTTATATAAAGTAAACATAAAATCAAAATTCAAAAACATTTAAATATAAAATTAAACTACAGATACTATATAAAGAAATAAAGACTTCATTTATTAACTTAGTTAGTTATAAATTTATGTGAAATGGTGGCAGTGGTGGTCCAGATTACAATTCTAGGCTACTTCTATTTATTTATTTATTGATATTAGTTATGTCAAATAATGCAGTTAATCGCATCCAAAATAATAGTTTTTGTTTACATAATATATGTCTGTGTGTTATGTATATTTTTATGTATATATAAATACACACACATACAGCATATATTTTGAAATTTTATACATATAATATATATGTATATATGTATTTACGTATATATTTATATTTCTAAAATTTAAATATATAACATATTTTTTTCTTAAATATATACATGAATGTGTATGTATTTATATATACATAATAAATATGCACAATACACACACATATATTAGGTAAACAAACACTTTTATTTTGGATGTGATTAATTACAACTAATCATTTAACAATAAAAACAAAATATTTATTTATTTATTTATTTACATATCTCTTTCTCTCTCTCTCTCTCTCTCTCTCTCTCTATATATATATATATATATATATTTATATATATATATATATATATATATATATATATATATATATATACATATATACTTTATATGTATATATATGATTTGATTTAATTAAATATAAATATATGTAAAATGGTGGCAATGATGGTTTAGCCTACAATTCTAGACTACTATTGATTGATTGATTGATTGATTGATTGATTGATTGGTTGATTGGTTGATTGATTGATTGGTTGATTGGTTGCCTCAGTATCAATGTACCAATATTTTTGACATCTGTAACCAATGTCAATATTTCTGCTACTTTTGCAGAGAGGATGCCGAAGCTCCTAAAGCCAAGCTGGTGAAGCCCAACTCCCTCTCCTCATCTCGCTCTGGCAGCTCCCGCTCTGGTGCTTCCTCCACACAGTCTATGGTGCACAACAGCGCACCCCGAGGCCAGCGTCCACGGCCACCTGCTGTCGCTGCCCTCAAGGAGAACGGACAGCCCCACGGGTTCCCCCAGTCTCCCCCGGCCTACACGCAGGTCGTTCCTAAAACCCCAGAACCCCCAGCCACCCCAAAATTCAGACCCCCCAATCCTCCAGTGGGCATGTCCATCCCGGCGGGCATCATGGTCCCTACTCAAAGCAAGGCCTTTCAGACAGTGTAGAGAGTAAAGGAACAATACACCCACAGTGACTCTTCCAAAAGTTGCAACTACGATTGGAAAAATACAATACACACAAAAAAATAAAAGCATAATTAAAAAATAAAATCAATCATATAAAATCTAAAAAGTTGAATGCATATTTACAAGGGAAAATACACAGTGCTTGCACCTTTCTGAAGTATTAAAAGAAAACAAGGCAAGAACTGAAGAACAAGAATTTTTATTCTCATTCTTTGGTTCTTCCTCCTTCTTTTGATCTCATGGCACAGTCTGGCCCTTTTTTTTACATTATTTGTTTTGCTTACTCCTCTTGAGCTCTTGAAGGCTGGGTTGGCGGTGGGGTGTAAAGATTTCCCCAAGATCAGTTTATTTATTTATTGCATCAGAGAGGCTAAAGGTCCAAGGGCAGGCTGGGTTTATGAAACATGATGGTGAGCGGAAGGACCAGCCGACTCTGAAGAGAAATTAAGGATATTATCCTGTTGTTTCTGTCGAAGATGTGGGGACAGCTCTGGGAACATGAACCGTCCATCTCATTCACATTCAATTTTTCCAGAATGCAGTGCAACATTGACTGTGGCTCAGACATCAAAAGGCAATCTTATTAATACCTTAACAAACCACTGAAAAGAAGGGAAGTGATCGGAAGAAATGGTTCCCGATGGACATTTCAGCACATGAATGACACCGTGTCATTGATGTAGCTAACAGTTCAGTCATCATCTAACTCACTGTGGGGCGAATTCACTGAACCGTTTCGCTAACTTAGCATGCTATATTTCACAAAAAACACCCATTTAAATGGTGCCGCTGTAACTGTTTTATGTGCAAACCAACTTTTTATGTAAATTAGGCTGACATTGTATCAAAAATTACTGATACTAATGTTTTGCTATAACTGCCCACAGATGCAGATAGAAAAGAAATTCAGTCAAGAGATGTCATCTATGTTTTCTAGCAGTTATAATTCATCAAATATTGGAATAAGAGCATTGTATCTGTTAAACCTTTATTTTGGTAGTCCACTTCCAATTACTATAAGTAACTTTGCAACTACATGTCAACTAGCAGTCATTTAGAGTATTAGACTGTCTACTTAATATCTTCTAAAACTTTATTTTGATGGTTCCCAACAGACATTTAACTGATTATAAGTAACTTCGTCAACTTATTCTATTAACCCTAATCCTAATTCAACAGTTTGCTGATACTCTAATGAGGATTAGTTGTCATGTAGTTGCAAAGTTACTTAGTAGAATGTCTGAAGTTGACTGTCGAACTTGTCATGCAGTCAAGCGCACTTTAATCACAGGTGCCTCGCATTACTGTATGTACATTCCCAGTAAAGTACACCAGACTGCGGGAATCTGCTGTATCCTTCACAATCTAGCATTCAGAACTGGCCTGTGTAATAGCGGCGCACAAAGTGTCGCAGATTTGCAAACTGGGTGTTAAAAGCACAATGTGTGGAAATCGACAATGCCATTGGCGGGTGCAACTGATCCTTAGTGAATTCCCCTTACTGTATGTGTCAACTGCTCTCTACACACTGCTATGAATTTCTGCAGTTAAATCTATGTATATACATGGAGTGTACTGTACGTCCTTGACAGAAAGTCTGCGGTCTGGTTTCGGATGTCATCCTCAGCGTTTCATGGACTTAAGTTTGTATTACATACCGACCGCGGTATATTTGTTACAGCTGTATTTCCAATGATACTGAAACCAAAACCTGTCACGAATACTATGAATGTGTATAACTCGAAGATAGTTTTGGTTTTTATTTATTTTTTCCTTCTTTTCTAGAATACCCAGCGGTTCTGCATAATGAGGCACATGTAACTTTGGACTATAATCTCACAGTAGCCTACTGTGGACAGGTAAATGAAAGGGAATGCCATAACAGGGACTTATGTACAGAGTGTGTGTGAAACTAGTGCGTGTGTGTGCATTTGCGGTACTCTCCTTCTAGTTCTTGAATGCACCACGGTACCATCCCAGGACTCTCTTAGGACCCTCTAACAACAGGCTGTTTCTTTGTGCCAGCTGCCCGCAGCTTCCTCCGCCAAGCGCTGTCAAAACCCTTCATTAGCGGTGTCTCGAAACCCCTGGGAAGACCTTGCTTGGTGCCATTGTGAAATTTGAAATGGACAAGTTGCCTGTTTTGTGTGCCTCCACAGTGAATTCTTCCCCTGAGATTGCTTTTGTCCTTGGTTCTTTGCAATGTACCAAACAAAAAAAAGGAAGCCATGTGTAAAACAGCCCCGATCGGCAGAGGTAGAGAGCACTCTGGCACAAAGAGACAGTCCAAATGCAGCCCCACGAATAATGTACACTCTGTAGTCATGAAGCTGTTTTATATTGTACATACAGCTAAATATACGCACACAATATCTTTTAAGTTATCAGTTGAATATTGGGGTTATAGGCCATAATAAAGATGTAGATGAGTTATCATGCATTTTCAGAGTGTAATGATTGGTCATTGTAGCCCCTTGACCCGCTAAGCTCCATTTCATAAGTAAAATAATTTCCTTCTTAATGGCTACTTGTATATCTGTCATTGATGGAACTTTATATTTAAAAGAGGAAAAGCCATGAGATGTGAGGAAGCAAGCAAACAACACTCTTTTTGGGCCACTATCAAGTATACATGCCAACCTTGTTCGTCATTCTTATTGGATTGCAGTCTGTAATGTAGCCGAGTGCTGCCAATGCCAATTCCCCGCCTTCCTGTTACCTTCCCCAGCAAGGTTTGATACACACTTATACACTTCTTCCCAAGTGTACACACACACTACTTCCCAAGTGTACACAGCCTAACAAGACCTCATAAATAGTGACGCACTTGAGATGCGCTCTCCAGAGCTGCATTTTCTCCACGAGGCGGTGTAGGCAGTGTTGATGGCTGAACTGTTGTCAGTAAGTGTGATGGATGGGCTGTCATGCAGAATGGGGAGTGAATGATGGGAATTGTAAGGAGAACACAGGGTCCAAACCCCAATACATTTACCTCCAAAACAGAGAGCGAGACGAAACCCAGTTGGGCTTTCAGAATATGGCTGTTTTTGAAGGCAGTTACTCTTCTTGTCCAAGTGTTGAAATATTTTCTCTGCTCCAAAACCTATTGAGCTGCCTTGCTGTCTACTGCCTATATCGGTAGCTGGCTAAAAGGTTAGCATCCTAATAGAGTGCAATAGTGCCAGTCCACTTTTAGTGGCCTTGGTTCCTGAAGTATTTTTCTCATAGATTGATTTTTAAAAAGTTTTTTAAAAATCTTCATTCAAGCATTATAAGCCATGAACCAGACTTACCAGTTACGAGGTAAATCACAACATTCAAAACTTATATATTTGAACATTGGAAAATAAGACAATTTTTTTATTTTATTTTCTTGTTTTTTCTGATTGAAATGCATCATGTGATTGCAATTTGCAAAATGCTGCCTTGCTGTGTACTGCCTAAATAGGTGAAGATTCTCCGAGGCTGACATGTCCTAGCCTATAACATGCTGTTAAATTAGGACCATGCTAATGCCAAACTCTGAAATTAAAGGTTGAGGATTCAGATTTCAGTACATTTGCATTTTATTTTACATTTTAAAATAGTCCATTTTAATTAGATTTATCTGATTTTATTGCAATTCATCATGCAATTGCATTATAAGAATCCAGGTGATGCTACCATCAGAAGGTATCTCAGAATCTTTTGGAACAGCCTTATATGCTTTAAAATGCTGCCTACATAGGCAACTCTGTAGGTTTTGGAACAGAGCCGTTGTTGCATGTTTATTTTGGTCCTTTTTCTGTTTTAGGACATTACAGCACCAAACTAGCCAAGATCTGCCCTCTTTATTACAAGGAAATCTGATTGAAAGCTTGCCTTCCAGCAGTTCCATTCTTACATTTTTATTCCTTTCTAAGCCCTCCCCATCGTCTCCCAGCAAGAAGAACCGGTCTATTTTCTTAGACAATTAATCTTGAGTGGCTTCTATTTCAACACTGTTAATGGTGTTTAGAAACCATCAGTGTATGTACACTCTTCCATAGAGCCGCCAAAGCATCTAAAGTGGTGCTCACGTTGCATGATGACATTCAGTTTTGAATGGGAGCTCAATCCAGGGAATAAGTTAAGGTCCATCTGTGATGTATTTTTGAGATAACGCTATATTTAAAAGACGTACTTGACTGTCTGTGTAGCGTCTAACCGATCATTGTTACCCAACATGGTTGTTATTAAAATAATGTCTGATGTCTAAAAAGACTCATTTGACTCCTCTTAGAAACTGTAGCAGTATGTGTTACTTTGAGGGGAATTCTTTTCCACTGGAAAAGCAAAGAGATTGCATGTTATGGCCTAAAGGTCAGATATTGGGAATGCTTTGCTTCTGTGTTCATACCTGTATTCGGCTGAATATGTAAGTGTAAATATGACCAACATCCTCTCTGTCTCTCTTTTTTTTCATTCATATTGCTTTGTTTTAACATTTACCGTGCTTTCCTCTGTTATCTTGAGGGATTTCTTGTTGTTTTGTTTGTGAATGTGGGAACTCGAGCCTGTATTTGCCTGAGAGTCCTTGTCTGGTGAGCCGGAACGGAAAATACTCATGGTCTTCATTTCTCTTTGCAGTTGCACACATTTTGAGTTTTGTAAACCAGTTTGTTCATTTTGAAGAAATTCCATTCTTGTAAATATGTCCCTCTACAAGTAAAAAAAACATGTATATTTTTACGGACTCTGAGTTATTAATACTTCATTTGCAAATAAAATATTCAACGACAAGCTATTTGGCAGCCTATTATTTGATTAGTCCAAAGTGAAAGTGCACGCATTTGTATAAACAACTGTGTGTAGAGAGAGAGAAAAATACCTTTATCATCAGCAGTGTAAATGATGTTGAAAACAAGAGGTGTAATTCAAATATTATTCAAAAATATTATAATTTGATTTGAGCTATTATGTAGACACAGTGAAATGAGTGAAACAAGTGATATCATTAGACAGTAATAACATTCCCACACTCCAGTTTCATGCATCCTTGATTCAGCAAATTACCATTTAAATGAAGATGACATTTACATCATTGTTGTGACTTTTTCAAACACACGATGTCCCGTTGGGGTGGTCCTGAAGATCTTGATTAGCTTTTTCAGGTATGAATTCTATGATTTCGGACGTATACTCTTCTCACATTCCCTTTAGACAAATTTAGACAAATGTAAGTCCATATCTCTATTAAAAAATTTTTAATAACAGATAATGTGTGTGTGTGTGTGTGTGTGTGTGTGTGTGTGTGTGTGTGTGTGTGTGTGTGTGTGTGTGTGTGTGTGTGCGCGCGTGTGTGTGTGTGTGTGTTGAATTATTCCCATCAGGAATTCATAATATTACTACATCCTGTTGATTAATGTTTGATGATATAGGCATTAGTATTTATATTTGTATGATAAACAGTTTCAATTCCAAGTCTTCACATAAAATCTGGCTCCTGAAGCAAAACCAGGTGTGCAAATGCAACACTCTGAAAAAGTGGTATATTTTATAGACAAATAGAACTCATGTTCTGTTAAGATTGACTTTTCTGTATTTATGGTCCCAGAGGCTCTCGCACCAAAATATAAAGTTTGGCTATAAATTATTCTAAGAAGTTCCTCTGATGTACTGTAGCCAAAAAGCAGATATTGTTGAAGCATTAACCCTGTTTTATTAAAGTAGTCTTGCACACATGCAAATGTGAATCTGTTGTAGTAGCTTATGATGTTTATGTTTGAGTTCGATCTGAAAAAAAAAAGTTAGAAAAAAACGTATGAAATAATAATAATAACAATAATTATACATCTGAATAAATAACTGCACAAATGCTATATTGTGTGAGAGAATATTTCCATGTGAAAATGCATTTCATTTATTTATATTGTACACCTGGGGCTTCTAAAGATGAATTTACATTTAACAGCAAATGTCATTTCGACTTAATGCAATGTTAAACAGGGTCTCTTATGCTCCATAGAAAACATGACAGACAGACATTTAGACACATACAGCAGTACTCTGGCCTGTTAGTCTCTCAGCCGCACATTTGTTGTCAAACTCTGCTCCCTAGTGTTTGAAATATCAGAGTGAGTCCATGTTTACATTCTGCAAGCTATTGAAGACCATTATTTGAAATTTTCAACCAAAATGCCAGGCAATAAATAAACCAGCAGGTATGGAAGAGCATTAAGACCCGTTAAGACTATTTAATAAATCAATACTGTATATATGTTGTGGTGGCTGACAGTTGAATCTTATGTACTGAAGACTATGAGTACATGAGTACTGATGAACAATAGTTCAATAGTTTAATATCACATACATTATTCTTCTAACATGAAGAGTTAATACATGCTCTCTTGTGCTTAAGCTTAAAAAAATCATTCAATCAATAAACAACAAAACTTCTCTCAGTTTATCTTTTCTAGGACTGAGAAAAATCCTTATGGTTCCAATGTTCTGAGTTAATGAAGAAGGAATTTTCCATATTTATTTTTAAATATCTGTTTTACCTGTATTTAGAATGTTGGGTTAACTTTAGGGTTAACGAGAAAATGAATATAACAATTACAAGAAACACTTTGCCTGTTGTTTACATTAGCTAACATGGATCAATAATGTAAAATACTAGTAACACATCTATTAATCTCAGTTAATATTAATTTAAATATATACTAATATTACTCAAATCCAAAATTGTATCTGTAAATATTAGGGCTAACATGAACTAACAATAACAGTTGTACTTTTATGAATTAGTGTTAACAAATATTAATAAATACTTCAACTAATTGATCAGTTTTAATCAATGCATTAATTAATGTTTACTAATGAACCTTATTTTAAAGTGAAAGCATGATTGTAACTTTAACTGCAATTAAAATATTAGCTGAAAATACAAGAAACTGATTTCAAATATTAACAAAAACCTAATGTTAATTCTATCCCATATTTAATTAATGATAAAATAGCACTGATGTAAATCATGTAAGAATCAAAGTTATGCATCATTAATAACTATGACTGAGTTTCATATTCAGATGTCCATGTATATTTTTGCACACTTCCATCTTCCAATCTTTTTTCTTGTGTCTCCTGTGACATACAGATGATGAATATCACATTTTGTGACCCAAATTAAAGCACATTTCACCATCTGCAGGGCCTAATTACGCAACAGCTATAAAGTCAAATGGAGAAGTTAATGAGATGTTATATTTAACAGCCGTTCTGCATGATCCTTTTTTAAAAAACCTGCATACCAACAGAGCACTCAGAAGGCGTTCATCAGACAGATCACCTCTCATCTGTGTTCATATGTATGCAGTTCTGTCAGATGAGGGGAATCCAGTGGCTCATTGAGCTCAGTGGGTCTTACATTTCCAAAGATTAATGGCTCAGTTTTAGTGAGCTGTCAACAGAGACCCGTGGCCCATTTGTGGAAAGTACATTGAAAAATTCACCCTAATTATACTTTTTGAGGTTAGTGATGGAGTTGAGAGGAAACTGTGTCTGAAGGAAAGCTAGATTAAAGAGAACAATGAGAAAGAAAAAAAAAATACTACAAACATTTGATTACTTCAATATATATTATATATTATATTCAATATATAACTATCAATAAATAGATGTGGCATAAGCATGAAGTAAAAAATAAAACATAAAATAAGATTTAAATATTTTCCTGACACCCTCAATACATGATGCGTGACTGCACATTACTTATAATTATTTTCCAAAATATTATTTTTAAGCATTTTGTGTGTGTGTGTGTGTGATAGAAACTTTTTGGCAAGAATAGCATAAATTAAATATCAAATTAATATTTTACCAACCTGAATGGCTTAAATACTTGTAAAAAAAAACAAAACATTTATTTATTTATTTTTACAAAAATGTAGTGCAGGAACACTATCAGTATTTTTAATCCATTTGCCTGGAAGAGAAAGACTGTATATTTTAAATCTGCTCATTTTTATAATTGCAAATAGATGACAGTGTTAAATAGTATTTACATAACATTAAACATTACACTTATGTTTTATTTATTTATGTATTTATTTATTTTGCAGTCCATCAAAGTTCCAAATACAAAACCTTTTCTGTAAAATGATCTTTGATTTCATGGCCTGATGCAGACGCGCATGCGCGCCGGTGAGCTCAGCGCCTGACACGCTCCTTTAATTTTCCCGGTAATCATGAGAACGATAGTGCTCTTCTCTTATCCACGGGGGGTGGGAAGCTGACGAAGGAGTCAGCAGAGCGTCACATCACCGTTTCATCACCTGCTGTCCCGCCATGGAAGGAAAGTATGTGCTGATTCCTCTCTGCAGCGCGAGCGCTAAAGATCTATAACTCTGGAAGACAGCTGCGCTTTTCATTCTTGATCTGAGGACTGAAAGAGGAGACAGCAGGTTTGGATAGATGGCGTTTGGACACCTTATACCGCAGCTGAAGCTGGAGGAAGCGTCTGAGGCCAGTCTACTGAAGAACACTCTGAGACCCTTCACTCATCTCCAGAAACACAGCAGCTCACCTGGGAAGAGCAGAAATCAGCACAGGTAAGACACTGCTGTGCTGTGCGATCGGTGTTTTATATATAAAAAAAAAATCCCGGACAAGAGCCAGAAAAAGACATCATTATAGTTAATAATAGCCCAATATTGACTAAAAGCTAGTAATTAATAGCAAATAACATTGAAGTAGTGGTAATAATATAGTTAAATATAATAAAATATTTGGATAATAATAATAATACAATTATTATTATTATTTGGTTAAACCATATATTTATATTAATTCATATTAATAAAGTGATTTAATTACTTATATATTATTAAAATATTATTACAGAATTTATGTAATTACTTAAATCCCATGATGCGCTCTTCACCAGGATGTTCACCAGGAGATATTAACAAATGATTTGTCTGATTTATGAACATATATAAAACAAAGGACACCGCAGACATTGGTGTCATTGTGGTGCACAAGCTTTATTTCTGCTCCTCAGCACAGGCCTGTGCATGATGTTAGTCAATGAACCACTGCATGCTGGACTAAAGGCAATTAGTGCACCTCAGGAATGTGCTCAGATTAGGGAAAGCTGTCTGAATGTTTCATCACATTTCTTCAAGCTCTTCCCAGGCAGAGTCATGTCCAACAAGAAAATCAATTTGCCCTGATAATCTCATCTTGTCCATGTTGGGGATCACAAATTACATTTTGAGCCTTGCCATTGATCCTGAAGAGCTGCACTCATGTGAGTCACGTTTAAAAAAGATCCTTTTAGAGACTCACACACTAAGGTATCGATTCTTCAAGAGGTTGTAACATTAGATGTGATCATCCGTTTCAGTTTAATAGAGCGCGGCTTTCAGGCCTCTTTAGGACATCTTATATGTTTGTCTACAGAAAGCAATAACTAGGACCCAATCTGCTCTTTCAGGGACTAATGGCAATTTCATACATGGCATTAATGTTTTCTCAAGATTTTCTGTGCTTTAAATGAAAAAAAAATGGACTGTGACAGCAAAGGTAACCTCAAAGAGTTTTAAACCGGTCAACAAAGCCATTGTGACAGAAACTGTATTACCCAGAGACTCATGCAACTGAATGTAAAGGCAAAAAACTTTAAAATGTCCACATTTACTGCCCCTAATGTTGTTCCAAAACTTTGACATTCTTTCTTCTGTGGAACACAAATATATACATACTGAAGAACTGTTCCAAAACAACATTTAACATCAATGACTTTCATTTCATTGTGCATTTATAAAAAAAAAAGATCTGCTTTTTTGTTCCACAGAAGCAAGCAATTCAACATGAGGGTGGGTAAATTATTGTCTGTGAACTATTTCTTTTAAAATGTCCCTCTCCACCAAATATTGTCACTCGATATGGTAAATAATACTACAGTGTTTTGATAAAAACTGATTTTAGGAAAGAGTCTACATTATACTCTTGCACATTGATATGCTACACAGTGTTTTTATGTAAATCATTTTTACATCACTTATAGTTATTGTTTAATCTTAAGTGGAAGCCTGGCAGCTTTCATACTAACATTTTTAGGCACAGCACTTTAATGCAGTTTTGAAAATGAGGTTAACGCACACACCAGCGCTTTGCCGTTTTTGCTTTAACTATCTAATTACTTAAGGCCAAAGTGCTTCCAAGTTTAGCTTGCTGCCCATGTAATCTCTCTCTCTCTCTCTCTCTCTCTCTCTCTCTCTCTCTCTGTTCTTTCTGTCTATTGTTATAATATGGGGGTTGTACTCAGCACTAAACGTAATCACTTTTTGTAAATAAAAAGAAGTAAAAAGAAAAAAAGAAAAGACACAAAACAAGAAAAGTCCCCAGAGCCATGTCAGACACTTTTTATTAATGTACGGGCGGTTTTCATTGAACTTCTTTTGGACTGATGCACTGCAACACCGACTGAGTGGCATTAAACAGCTTGAAAGATCAAAGACAATTTTTAATTTAACTCTGACTGGATTTGTCTGAAAAAAGAACGTCATAGGATGCCTTGAGGGTGAGTAATTTATGGCCCAATTAAAATTTTTGGGTGAATGTTAGTGTTAGAGTTAGTGTTACATTATCTTTATAATCGTGTATGTGTCAAATAAAAATCTTGAATCTTGAATCTAACCATTTAAGTAATTTAAATGTATTTGTGTGTGGGTGTCCCCTTTGTCATCTGTTAATTCTACGGTCCCGGTAATATAAGGGCTGGGTTTTGTTTGTTAAGGGAGTTTTTTGGGTTGGAGATCCCAACTGTTAACATCTGAGCCCTGGAACTCCATAATTTCTTTCCTTTATTTGTGCATTTTATTTATTTTCATTATATGACAAAGTGTATGTAAAAAACAAAAAAAACAATCATGCTTCCTGTGTTCATTGGATGAATCCTGACAATACCATTATATGAAGTCTAAAAGAGTGACGTTAAAAGGAAGATGGATGACCAGCCTACTTTACTGCTGCTAGCTCTTCCCCTGCGGTGGCTGTCTCCTGAATGAAAGCCTTTTGAGTTTCTTCTTGTCTCTTGATGTCCTGCCATTTGTCTTCGTTTTGTTCCAGATGCGTCACCATTGCAAAGCACTCCTGCTGTTCCAGACCATAATTTTGGACAATGCTGTTGACTCTGACTTTCTTGAACTTCTTTTTTGTACATTTCTTTCCACTCACACTGGGACTCCCAATGGGACGTCTAGCTTTTGAGGTTCCAAAAATGAAAGAACATCAACATGGTTGAGCTTAAGGCAAAGACTTGTTGGCCTTTGATGGGTTATAATAAAGTTGCATTTTAGAGTCATATCTAGAATTATGCATTTCATGTATTAAATGGACGGTGTAGTCAAAAATAAAAATTCTATCATTTACTCATCGTCATGTCATGTTAAACCTTCTGACCTTCTTTTATTGCAGCTTGCACAAAGTGTCTGAGGTGCAGTCACATTTACAGCAGCACTACATACTTTCATGGATAAAATCCAGTCATTTCTAAAGGAATCCAATGCTCTCTGGAATACATCCCTATGCAGATTTCCAAATTTTCAGCCAACAAAATGCTGCTTGGTTTGAAAGTGACTTCTGTGTGTGATGTTCTTCAATAGCTATAACTAGGACCCAACTGGTTCTTCCAGGCAATATCACACCTGGCCTCACCTCAAGGATTCTTAAAACAAATATGACAGGAAATATATTATCAATGTCATAGTTCATACGACTTAGTCATAATTCATCAAAATACTGTCATATTTTAACTATTAACTATTATTACTAATGCAGAACACACAAGGACATATTAGTTTAAACATTTAAACAGTTTTTGTCTATATATTGGAAGTTAAAGGGATCCAAAACAACACTTAACCCAATTAACTTTAATTAACTATTCAAAATATCATTTTTTTTTTTTTAAATGGTGAATTTTTTTTTCTCATACAATATGTCACGAGACACAATAAACGAAAACTAGATTTTTCATCTTCTCCACATTGCACATTTTTCTATATGAATGAAACTTAGGTGACAACCTGATGACAGAAGTTTAATATTTTGCCAATTGGCACTTCAACATAAAGTGTAATTTGACTTTAGTCGCGCTTTTTGTGCATGCATATAATCTTCTTGAATTGCCATCCTTAAATACCCATGGGAATTGTTGTTAATGCTGTGAGTTATCAGATTAAATTCTGCTGAAATCCATGTTATTATATTGTTTTGGCTGTATGCTACATTATACTCAATCCCTAATAATGATACATGATTCCAGTCATCTGCTGCAGGGCTCTATAATTATCCAGTTTGAGTTTGAGATTACAGGGCCGAATGAATGTGTTCGTGTGAAATTTGGGAGTTCAAGTCAAATGTTTAAGTGGATGGATTTGATGCAAACAGACACAGTTGAGAGTGGTGTGGTGTGACGTTCATCTAAAGATGATTCAGAGATCGCACATGCAGTTCTTAACTTGTTTTAGGATGTAGATTCCAGGTGAACGTGTATAGATGGACTTGTACAGAAATAGATTTCTTAGCCGAGGGCTTTAGATTTTGAAGGGCACCTTTGTTGAAGCACAGAGAAGAGAGATATTAAGAGCCTGATAACTCCCTCCTCATGCTTAATACAAGCCGTCTGTCCCTAGATCACTTCAAATCCTGTAACCAATATTGTTAAGCCTCTTTGCCATCGCGGTTCCCGTAATAGAGAAGAGAATTCTTCAGAGACACTTTAGCTCATCAGCATCCTTAGTTTATTCTCATTTCTATTCCAGATTCTTCTCAGCCTGAAACGCCCCCTCCTCTACCCTTCACTCATACTCAGTTGGTTTGCTTTATAGTTATTGGGACATTTTGCATTTGATTTGTTTTGCCTCACAGTAATTGGTTTTAATTTGAAAGCTTAACCTCCAAGCGAACCTTACAAAGACGGTTTTTATTACTGGGTTAATGATGTGCTGGTCTCAGATGACATGTCCACAGTCTGTTCTTGTCAGTTTTTCTGATACATATTGCACACAAACATGTCAAGCATTGACAGAAATTACCAGATTCATCTGATTGACTGGCCTGGAAATAAAAGCATGGTTCTGAGGTATTGATTGACACAATGAGCACTTTTGAGTATAAAGTAATTACTGGATTTTCCAAATTTTGTCCGTGTAGTTTATGAGATGACTCTTATGAGGCAATTCTTTTAGTTAATCTTTATTTTTTCCTCAAAATTACTAAGAGAATTGTTCATCGTTGGCAAAATTGTTAGGGGAATTTTGGGAAAAAAACAATAATAATACAGCCTGTATGCATATAAAAGAGATGCTTATATTAGGCTGCTTTTGCAAATTAAATTAGCCTTCAAAATTCAGCTTGGATGCATAACAATCACAGTTTTCCTGTGGCACTTTCCTCAATGCTCTCATGATGCCGTACCTGCACATTTCTATACAGGCAGTTTGATGGTAGTTTTCAGTTACACTCATCACTCACTCTGGAAAGCATGTAAAAGTGTAAGATGTCTTCCCTCCAGAATAAATGAGCTTCTACTGTATGAGAGAGCAGTGAGTGCAAACCGCTCTCCTCCAGCCAGCGCTGGGGTTAAATAATAATGTTAGCTCTGATGATATATACTTTGATTGAATTGTCTTGACTGCTTTGTGAACTAACCCAATAAGGTTAAAATAATTTATGGATGTGCTGGGATTTTTTATTTATTAAATTTTTTTTTTCAGTATAAAGTACTTGGGGGAGATATAATATTCAGTGGGTGGATTTTTGGATCTTCTAATCTTTTTTTTTTTTTTTTTTTTTGCAATATAATGAGTATAACGTTCTTCTTCTTTTTAAAACAAGTTGTTCAAATCGACCAAGCAGCTTATTAAAATCACATGAGTAATTCTAAACTGTTTTTATTAGTATTATTATTTATTTTATATATTTTTTGTAGGCAGGGTTTTTTTTTTTTTTTTTTTTTGCAATTTTATTGTAAGGTGGCCTGGACCTGAGGGACCGAGAGGTTTCAGAGGACCAGCTTATGTTTATTATGAAGAAGATTTTGGACAATTGTCTGAGGCATTATTGTTGGTTGCATTGGCACTGTCATATCTGGCTATGACATGTCACGAGCACTCTCACACATTTATCATCATCACATATTTATTAATGTATTTTTGGAGGAGTTAAATTTACATATGTGTTTTCAACAACCAGATACATTTACTTGTCCAGTTTAATTTGGTATGTGTCTCAGACCGCCTCCTAAAGTAGTTTAACTAAAGGGCATTTACACCTGGTCTTTTCATGATCAAATAACTATCAAGTCAGAGAAATGTGTAAACAGGCCCATATTTAAGTACGGTGTAATATTTAACACCAGGTACTATAGGCCAGGGTAAGGGTTAGCATGTAATTGTACTTAACTTACTGTTATTATTGCAGTAAGTAAATGTAATGTGTAACATACACTGAAAAATAGTGTAACTAAATTTTACTGCTAAGAAAAATCCATTTTAACTGGAGTCAGTCACCATTTTAGTGACTTTAACTTTCATTCTTCTAAAAAGATATATGTTTTCTCGATAGAATAATTTATTTGTTATGATAACTTATAAATCTTTAAAAACAGACCTACTGTGAGCTGTGAGGCAATGCTTTTGTTGAAGTCAGGCTGCTTTATTACAACTATTAAAAAAAATGTTTTTATATATAATTTTGTTAAACCGAATTGGTGAAAAACTACATTACCCATGATCCTACACTGAAATATCCACCAATAAGAACACTAGAACTTGCACCAAAAGAACACTCTTGAACCCTCCCATGAAGCACTGCGAATAAAGTAATCAAGTGTTTTACACATTTAACATTACGCATTTTAGGTACTACTTTTTGATTACTTTTGACCTAACTAGTAATCACTCGTGTAACACACACACACATATTGGCTTATAATGATGGGTTTGTTTCATGGCTTATAACTCTTTAACAAAGACTTTTTAAGATAATTTGGAGATCCAGACTGGGCTACAGTCACTTTCAGAATTTCATTTTAAAATAAGTTATTTAAAAAAAAAAGGCAGCTATAACTGTACAAACAGACTTGTGTAATCCTCAGTGGGAGTTACACAAAGTTTTTGAACAGTCAAAAGAGAAGGCGTGGATGTGATAACAAGAGAATAGTCATGAGGCGCTAATATGCCTGTGTACCTCAGGAGGCACATTCTACCCAAACACATCTCTTCTGCAGGCCTCATTTTTCTGTGTTTCATATCTTCTGCTATTGGCAGCATGCTATGAGAACTCAGTTAAAGCCCTAGAGGCTCAAGACCCAGCGCTGGGTTTCAGTAAACATAATCACAAGCCTCTATCCTGCCAAATCTAGCATGCCAGCTTTCTCTGATTAGCTTCTGGCTGTGCCGACTTCAAAGCACTACGACTGTGAATTTTACATTTCCAACTCTCTTTCTCTGAGGTTCTGTCAGTGCGCGAAGCTCTGTGAACTACAGGATTACCTTTTCATGGTGGCTTAAGAGAGAGAGAGATAGATAGAGAGAGAGAGAGAGAGAGAGAGAGAGAGAGAGAGAGCAAAACATGAGAGGAGGCCAATGACTTAGATCTTCTTTTCTAGAAGTCTTGTGCTTGTGCTGGTGATGGTGATGGTGATGGTCTCATGGCCTGAAGCAAACCATGCTAGCTGGAGTTCACAGCATTAAATAATTATGAATACATCACACACACACACACACACACACACAAACACACTGTATTTGCTTCTGTATCTGTGTTTATCTGTCATCTCCAGTACTATCACTCCAGTCTCTTTTATTAGTAATAATTTAACCAGTATCTTGGTTTCTACCTGGTACAGAAAGTGTACAGAAACTTGTTCATTCTGCAACTAAGCCTGTTAGCCACCTGGTGTCATAGTTGCACAAAGAAAAATGTAGACACTAGAGAAATTTTGAAAAATGGGACAGGGTAAAAAAAAAACTTATTCTTTGCATTAATATATTATGCATTAATATGCTGATTTGCTGCTCATTTATTTCTATCAAGGTTGATTTTTTTTCCGCTTCTTATTTTCGTGGAAACCGAATTTTTTATTATTATTATTTTACATACTTTATTAAATATGTTCAAATACAGTTTACCTCCACTGTATGTTGCATTAAAGTATATAATCTTTATAGCTGTACTTCAGTTAACACACATCATACAGTATGATATAGGTTCAGTTCACAGCGGTTCACTGTAGTGTGTCAGGTCTGGTGTCCTGCTGGGTTTAAATAAGGAGGGTTAGTGACTCTTTGATGCAGTGACTTTGCTTGTTTCGGTGGATTTATCTGGGAAAGTATAATTCGGTTTTGTTGGCATGGCGACAGATCGCTCAATGGTGAACTCTATTCTAAAAGTGCAATAATTACATTTTTTTTCTGTTCCTTCTGTTAGATGGATATATATGTCTGCATGTGTGCAGTTTACATGAAATGAAAAATAATGGTGAAGAAGAAAAATGTAATAATTAAAGGAGTAGTTCACCCCCAAATTTTAATTCCCATAATTTACTCACCTTCAAGCCATCCTAGGTGTATAAGTGTTTCTTGTTTCAGACGAGCAAAATCGGAGTTATATTAAATAATATTCTGGATCTTTCTTTGTGATGAGTTTTTGAAGCTCCAAAAAGCATATCCATCCATCATAAAAGTAATCTATAAGACTCCCATTGACTAATGAATGCCTTCTGAAGCAAAGCAATATGTTTTTGTGAGAAAAAAAATAAAAAATAAATATCAGACTTTATAAACAGTTTCAGTATCACTGATTCCAGCAACTGCCGTATGCGCGTGTTCATGAGAAAGTTGAGTATTACGTATGACATACGATGTAAATGATGGGATAGTTTTCATCTTGGGGTGAACTAAGAAGAAAACCAGACTGTGGTAAAATGGTCATAGAATTAAATTTATTTGAGGTATTTATTTATTTTTATTTTCCTCACCATCTCAGAAATTGCATGCTACTGGAAGTCTCATACATGAATATGTATAGGCTATTTCAAAATAATTAGAATTATTAAGTTATCCACTTAAGCTCAAATGCTATTTTGGGAATTTCCGTTTTCCATTTTCCTACCTAAATTAAAAAGCTTCCCATTTCTACATGCAGAGGTGTAAATACAGAAATTTGGTATCATTTTAAAGGAAACCCTTTGAAATTACATAAAACACTGTTGAAATTGATAAAAAGTATTATATATGTTGTCTGTGTTATAATAAATAGGGAAAAAACAAGGCGCTTTTTTATTTTATTTTTATAAACTGAAGTTTGAAATTTTATAGCTCAGGCGATGAAGGGCCTAGCAGCTTCAGACCTATTTTGTGTGTTTCCAGCACATGTCAGCTAATAGAGGAAATTTGTTTCTATCATAATCTATGCAAAAGTTATTCCATTCCAACTGAAGGAAGGAATAATACCCTTTTTGTATACAATTTCCGCCTACACAAATATGAAATGTTCCTATACATACCTGCAGAGGGGAAACATGCAATATCTGTATATTATTTTACAGAAAACACTCTGAAGTTACATAAAAAGCTGATTTTTGTGACAAATAGTATTATTTATGTTGTTTCACATATGATGAACCACCTCAATACAATGTGCCTTTTTTGTGTGTGTGTTTTCTGAACAGTCTTTGAAAGAGGATAAGTCAAACTGCAAACTAGCAAACTGCTTTAAATTATTAAATATATCTGGTCTATCACAATCTAAAATAGAATCCACAATCTCCAGCTTCATATCATTTCATTTATGTCCCTTCTGTATATGGATAATGATAAGGACTTCTCACCTGTCTCCTTCATCTGTTATTTCTCATCTTCCAGTTTGTTTTGACGCATTATCAGCGCTAATCCGCGAGCCGCACGCTGCTACACGACCTTCGGAACGTCAACAAACGAATATATGTTCATCCACACAGTACTGTAATAATCCATGTGTATTTACTGTACTTTCATTGAGATGCATCATGTACTGGGGAGAATGGAAATGGTCACTCACTGCCCACTCCCTCCCCCCGCTGTTGGCGCAGAGGTGTCAAATTCAGCAGCTCTGAGTGGAGCACCCGGCTCAGACTGACAGCTGAAGGGACAAGTTGTCGTTTGCTTCACAAACGAGATCCGATCGATATATCATAACACAGCCGCTCAGGCACTTCATATGATATGGAGAGCGTCTCTGGCTCAATCTGAGCGCGTTTTCTGTATTTGCGCACTTGGATAAAACGCTTTATATCTCACCAAAGGAAGCACGCAGAAACATAAAAATGGTCTTGTTTGAAAGAAGAGATTCTAATCTAAAAGATTATATAGAGTATATAGGTATTTGTGGCTGTTTGCGGCTGACTGAAGCGGTGCTAAGATGGATAAATAATAATTTGCACTGAGGTGAGAAATTTTACATCGCGATTCTGTTGATCACAAGATCATTCACAAGATCATTCGATCTGTGATTATCACACAATAAAATGATCTACATCGTCAAATTCCTGAATGAGAGCTTTCTTGTGATATATGACTTGACTGTTTTGTGAAAAATATTTTAAATACACATTCTTATGAAAAATTATTCGCAATCGTTAGACGGAAATTTGTGTGGGGGGGGGGAATATATTTCTTAGCTTAATTTTACTACTTTATGAATCATAAAATCCTAATTAATTGTATTCTTTGTAAAGAAAACACTCTAAGCTTTCAAATGAACCCATATATGGGCTGATACCATATAAGGAAGGCTTTGCAAATGAAACAGGAACATTTTGCATGCTATTTTTGGACCCGGTACCGGGTCCGCAGAGTTGAAGGTTATTTTATTTTAAAGCTGAAAATAACTGGGAAAGTATAAAATGCTTATTTTAGGGCACCTAAAAAAAAAACAGGACCTAATATTTTTGAACATTTAGATTGTTCTGTCTGTGGCCGAGTTGAATATGCAGTCAGAGAATGCTTGTTATTGCTTGTGGTTTTAACAGTCGAGTTATTCTGGGATTTGAGCACAAACAACCCTTATTTTATTTTCACAGGCACTTTCTACATTAATGTAGCAGCAGCTGACGGCTGCTTTGAAACATTGATGACAAATGCTCCCTCATCTCTGACCGTCTTCCTGATCAACACAGACGGAACATCACGCTGAGCATGATTCATAACATTCTCTTTTATGGCCAAGCATGACTCATGATTAATAACTTTTCATCCTTTTCATCTGAAGAGTAGTTTTATTCTTTCATAAGCGACCTTTGTTTATTGCCAGAATCACCCACCCTTGATATTGAAAGGGCACAAGAGGTTGATTCTCAGTCACAGTGGGTTAAAAGCTCTTGTGTGACTTTTTGATGATGTCAGCAGCTGACAGTGCGATATGATTTCATTCTCCTGAAAAAAAAATTCAGCTCTACTAGACTCTCTTTGTTCTCATAATATTCTGGGGTGCGTTCTCCGATAACGTTGTCTCTTAGCGCGCTACGAATACTCAAAAGGTACACCTTAACTACAGGTATACCTTTGCTACGTGTGTTCTCCGAACTATACCTTAGGATGTAGCTTAAGGTAAACCTTCTTAAGTTCGACCTTAGCAGTTGCTGTCCATGGTGGAGGCGCTGAATAGGTTGATATCGACGCCTCGATGATCGATTGTGCGCTCTTTCCTTCACAGCGGTATAGGTAAAGTATTGAGAAAACAATGTTCTTTATAAAGAAGCGTTTTAGAAATAGTACAAACTGCATTTATCGGGGCTTATTGAAATACGTACATGCAGAAATAAATATGAGTATGTGTTTATAATTTAGCAAGTGTACAATCCCAAACCCTCACGGCCATAAGTGTGTTAATGTTCTCCACAACGTATGCTGATTATCCACCAGCCGTATCACATTATTGGCGTAAATCGCTCATTTGTGTAATTGGATGATTTCCTCAATAAAAGCGCAAACATGAGAGACATACCGACATTCACTATGTCGGGGAAAAAAGTCCGCAAAAAGAGATCGCCCAGCCACACTGAGGTCTTACTCAGCCCATATCCATCCCCAACAACCTCCAGAAAACTCCCCACAGCATAAAAACGAAGAGCCGCCAGCAGCTGAATTTCGGGGCTGAGGGGGTAGCTCCGTCGAGTTTGTCTTGACAAATCTGGGCCAACAAGATGCAAGAGCTGCAGAATTTGCTCCCGTGGCAGGCAATTTTTTTTTACAATGGTCTCTTCTGACATGGTAGTCAGTGGACTAAAATGTTCTCTTATAAAGTAGTTGACATACACTAACTGGCTCCGCGGACGCCGCCGTCTTTGATTTAAAACAAGTACTCGCTGTCTCGCTGCCATAGCTATAATGTTTGTGTAAACTCATCTTTCTTTATATAGACTCCTAAGCCTTTTCTGTCAAATGGTTCGCCAGCTGATGTGCCTTAGGATAGTAATTAAAAAAGCTAACAACCATTAGTGTATGGAAACTTTATTAATGAAAACACTTCCATACACTGGGTGTAGGCTATAACAACTTAAGTATTTTATGTGTATAATTTTAAAGTAAAGTAAAAATGTAATTTTAATTCTAAATCAGATTTTATATTAAAAGTTCATATAAAATTTTCTATGTGTAATTAAACTGCGATGTAAAAAATCTTTTTGCGTAGTGGTGGCCACTAGCGGTATGAACCGTAAGCAGCGATAAGGTATAGCTAAGAGCGCTCCAGACCAACCTTACGAACGCATGACTTACAGAAGGTATACTTAACTAAGAAGGTTTCGGAAACCACGTATTAACGATAAGGTACTTCTTAAGGTACAACTTAAGAACGACGTAGCGTTAAGGTAGTTTCGGAGAACGCACCCCTGATCTTGTTTTGTTGACTTTGACAACAGCTTTGATCTTGTAGTTGTAACCTACTGATTTTATGCATGTTGTAGTTGGTGGAGGGGAAGCTCTGTAAGCCATCGTACCTTTTTTCTTTAAAAAACAGATTAAAATAGATTTCCTGTGAACTTGAGCCATGCATTCAGATTCTATTCAAAACTTTGTTTACAGGTGATAAACTCTCATCATTTTAATTATTTAGTGACTCAATAGCAAACATATATGCATGATTTCTATTTCTTATTGGCATGAAATAAGCTTAAGCTTAAATAATATATAAGATCCTTCTCTAGAAATGTCTTTTCAATTCTGCAAAATTCATTTAAATCAGCATCATGCACCGTTACGTATTAATGCTAATGTAGGCATTTTAGAAGGGATTTATCTTATGGATTAGTTATTTCAAAAGTAATCTGTTAACAAGAGCTCTTATTACTGTACAGAAGTAGTACATTTTAAAAGAATATACTTGAATGAGAAATGAATGCAATGTAATGTGTATTGTTGAATGTACTAACAAGCATTTACGGTAAACTAAAATAAAATGAATATATCAAGTTATTTTTAAGATTTGAAGTACACTACAAGGGCACATTTAATAAAATTAAATGCAATTGTTTTTCACCAGAATTAAGGCAATAATCTTAAGATGATATTTCTACCTCATATCATCATTAAAAAATGCTTTTGTTTGTGTAACTTGAGTCATGATATTAAATATTTTTTATTTGTTTGTTTGTTTGTTTTGTTTTTTTACTTGAACAAAACCCAGTTCATATAGATGATACTATATGAAGCATTTTGTGTCATATATTGTCATATATATTGTGTTATATATATATATATAAAGCAATCAAAATGAACAATTAATATCTGTATTTATATCTATAATGCACACAACACATCATGACAAAGCTATATGGATTTATTAAAGCTGTCATATCATTTGGGTTTCATCATCAGGGTTTATTTTGAGACATTTTTGAATTATTGATTTTTGTAAAATTCAAAGCTTTGTTTCAGTAAAAAGTGAATGTGAAACCACTTTGTTACTGGTGTGATGAGAAAACACACACACACATCCACTGGAACTGCATCGGATGTGTTGAACAAAATGGTTTATAACACAATCGCTCAAAGAATGATGTGGAGAGCAGGACTGAAGTAGATTCATCGTTGTCTCTCAGTATTAGTCATTCACAAATCACATTCATTTCAAATCATGGATTTTTCATTTGATATGCAAATCCAGTGGTGCCAAATATGTGCCTCTATTCTGCTAAATGCGAAGCAATAGACCAGTGCTATAAATAATCCTAAATAAGAGCCAACAGCACACAATAGGCATAAACACACATTCAACATTCCTAAATATACAGTATCGTGCAATATATTGTATGAGGTTCACGTACAAGAATAAAGGTCCTTTTGACATATTATTTCATAAAGAACCCTTAACATCCCTGGAACTTTTCCATTCCACAATAGATCCTATAGAGAAAAAATAAACGGGGTGTGGGGTTCATTAGATCATTAAAATGTTCTTCACACTAAGAATAAAATGGTTGTTTTATACTTATCATGAAAAGGAAACAAAAATGGTTATTTTATGGCATCACTATTAAAACCTCCTTTTGTAACTATTATTTCTCATCTGGCAGGTCATAATCAGGATCGCCATAAACTTAAATTGAGGTGACCAGAATGTTACAGAGATTTAAAATGACTCAAACCAGTAAGCAACCACCTACTGTAGCAACTTCCCTGAACACCCTAACAACCGCATAATGACCTGCCAGTCACCCAGAATAACCTATAACTGCATAATGACCTGGCATGTTTTTACTAAGTAACTGCATTGCTTGAATAGTGTTATTCCTGGTATGTTCTTGTTCGCTTGAGCACACAGTTTCAACAGTTTAAAACTGGTGTTTTAATCAGTGTGGTATGCAGTGTTATTCGGCATTTATTTGAAAACCACTCTCCACACTTTTCTTTTTTTAAATCTGGCACAGATAACAATGTGTTTTAATTGCTACAAACAGGCTGTAAAAAAAAATAATATCAGCAAAGATAAATGCATGCACTTAATGAGATTTTTTATATAAGCAAGCATCATCTTCCTGTGCTGTGTATTTATGTGTGAAGACTTGTCTGTCACCCTGCCAGATTTCTTCAGATATTCCTGAACTGCATGATGTCAGTTGCTCTGGCAGTTCACAGGAGTTAGTGTGTCATTTCAAAGGGGGAATGAAAGAAACGTTAAAGGCCTTTGAAATGATTGAATGAACTTTCTTATCATCTAGACTGATTTCTTTTTCTAAAACAAGCTCTTCCGACAGGTCGAGAATATGCTTTTTATCCTTCATTTCACTAGAAATGGTCTAACAGAGACATAGTCAGGAATTTATAGGTCTTAAAACTTGCAAAGATGTCTGTTATTTTAACATTACTGGTCATTTGTGTTTAAAACCAAATATGGAGCAAGAGAATAAGAGGGAGATCAGGATGGGTGACGGTGACACTGTTAAAAACAGTCAGCATGGACTGACCACAGACTGCTTTCTCATCAAGCAGCCCTTGAGCTGCATGAACTCCTTGAGTTTATGTAAAACATTGTGATCGTATTCTCCAGCATGATTTGAGAGTCATCCAAAGAGCTTCTTGAGCCTCATTGTAAGCAAGAACATCTTTCACTGTATTACAGATTTACTTACTTGTTTAGTGACCCATAAACACTTAATTTAATACATCATCTGAAAAAAAAATACATTTGCTTAAAATTCAAATGTAAAAATTAGTAAAAAAAAATACAAATGTAAGTGTAAAAAATATTTTACAAATACTCATGTGATCACATGGGTTTCACACATTTACACCATATAAATGTTCCAAAACCATGTTTCGTGTGCTTTTCATATGTTTCATATGAGTTGCACATGTGATTTTAGCATGCGGTTTTTATGTAAGGGTGATGGATAGGAATATATACAGATATACAGATAGGCACACAGAGTCAATTGACAAATATTAATTATATTTTATTTTAGGCTATTTCCAGACACATTTCTTTTGTCACTGGGTGAACATCTAGACATTTTCCCCGGGCGCTGCTCTGGGTGTGTGTTCACGGTGTGTGTGTGTGTGTGTGTGTGTGTTCACTGCTGTGTGTGTGCACTTTGGATGGGTTAAATGCAGAGCACGAATTCTGACTATGGGTCATCATACTTGGCTGAATGTCACGTCACTTTTTCACGTTTTCTTTGTGATAAAGGTTACTGACTAATCTAGTTTCACCCTCATAACTAAGCAACTGACAGAAAGAAAACAAAATATTTTTATATCTCAAGCATTACTGGCTCATTATATGCATATAATGCTGCATTAACTGCATGAGAATATCAGTCTGTATGAGTTTTCCTGCTGGAATTATCTTTCTTTTTTTTTTTTTATTCTTCTTGCATTGATGGATAATTGATTTGCATGTAAAACAGCAAAATGGAATGATTCAGTAAGTTTATCAGTAGTTATCAGCATATTAGTGTGCATGTAAACCTCTGACCGCTTTGTTTCTTGTTCGTGACATGATCATTGCTGTAAGATCTCTCCACTGAGACACATGAACTCATTTCTACTGGTATCCATAGCAATCGCAATCTGAGATTCTCTGACCATTCAGTTTGAATATAACCATTAAGATCTGTCCCCATGCTTCCACATCTTGTGTTTTTAGATGAAATAAATGCATATGAACACTTCCAAATGTGATCCCATATTCTCAGGTGATCGTGTTGTAGTATACTTGCTTTTTTATATATATAGTTGAAATTACACAAACTGTAGCCTACATACAAGATATGTACAATTGAACTTGTGTTTAGGTTAATGGAATATTTAATTAATAAATTTCATTGCTTTATTTCTATGGCAGAATTTCATTGTAATCAAGGATCAACAAGCATTAAACACGATCATTTTGTAATCTAATCTGTTTCAACCACTTTTTTTTTAATTTGCACAGAACAAGTTGAAACTCCAAATGTTTCATGTTACCACATTTAAATGTAAATATTTTTTCCAATGTTCTTCCATATAATAAATATGATTATAATAACAAAACGTTTTTTATAACAGGAGACTGCAGGGTGTTTTATCAAAAGTGTAAGCAGTCAGTATCAGCTTTCAGCTTTTACAGAAACAATGTTTATCCGGTATTACTTAATCTTTAAATGTGGCCGATTGTATATAAAGAGACTTTATAGTCTATATAAATTGAATTTATGTGCAAGCTTAGTTCCTTGTGATTTATGATTTTAAGATGCCACTATTCATTCTATTGTGTATGAATAATCAAGTTTGTAAGAAGCAGACCTCATAGTAAAGCAACAGATATCTAATCTCTCTCCATTATGCTTCTCCCACTCAAGCGCAATAATTCATAACAAATCTCATAGTTCTCTCATCGTGCTGCATGTATTCATAATGAATGTCACGGCAGTGAGTGCCAAATAAGACTCAGATCTTTTCAAACTGAAATTCAAAACAACCTCTATACGCTTCATGTTTACTGTCTTTTTTCATTTATGTTAACATTAATTATGTGTTAGTGCTTTGTGTGTACTTTTTTACATGAAGATACACTTTTTATTTCACATTCCAGAAATTCATTATTAGAGGTGTCTTTGATCACGCAGACTAATTGTTTTAAGATTTACATTGGTATTTTTACATTTGAAAGGAGCTTGTAAAAGGAACTTCTAAACCCCTAACTTTTTATACTAACTTTCAATCTGTTATAGTTATGCACGTCAAAAACTAATTTAGGGGACCTGTGAACTTAATTAAATGCATGGTTGTGTCAGACTCTGTTCCGTGTTTTGTGTTTATTTTTCTCACTGTGACCCAGTTTTCATCCTCACATTGATTAATTTGATTCCATGTGTTTTCTATGTTGTTTCATTGATCCCAAGTGTGTCTAGTCTGTAGTCCCATTTGTCATTGTGTTTAAAGTGTTCCCTTTCAGTCGGTCACTCTCGAAATGGGATATCGCTTCGATAGACCAATCTACTTCGAGGGTAAACTAAATGAGCCAATGCACATTGGCATGCAATTATTGCATCCAGCTGCCGCTGATAACAGCGTGAGTATAAGAAGGCAGCTGGTGCAATGCATACCAGCTTTTCGCTTCGGAGCCGAGCGTTAGTATCGTTCTGCTCAACCATGTCTGCTGTGAACTACGAGTTCAGCACACTCTTGGAAGCTTTGTTTGTTGGTGAGATGGCGCTTCAGCGGCAGTCATTCCTGTGTCGAGTGGATTGCACACTTCAGGCTGCACTACCTCTGTCGTGTTGCAAGCGGCCAATTCCCCTGTGTGCCTCAGCACTAAAAGAGTATTTCCTAAAGAGCAAATTTCTCAAAAATAGCTTCACGGGTGCATCTTTATGAAGACGACGGATCGTCCTTATTACCTGGCAACGGGTGATTTTCACAATCGCTGCCTCATGTGTCTGGGCGTCGAGCAAACTGAAGTGGCTTTCGTGGATGAGTCATCTTCTCTCTGCAGGAATATGACCATCTTGGGGCTGCCAACCAGGCTCTGCCAACTTCAGGGTGGCGGAGTCCCGTTGCCGCTGCAGCGATCTGGGCTCGTTCTGGCAGCCGACAGACAAGATCCATTTCTGGCAGTTGCGCGGGTGGTTTGAGGATTACAGTGCAGTGGTGGCAAACCTTGCAGGGAACCAACCCTCTGGGGACCATCACTCCTCTTGCATCTCCTATCCAGTGGAGCAACCCACGGAATGCGCTGCGCCCTCTTTAAAGAGCGTGCCAGTGGTATCCAGTAGGCCTCCCCTGACCAGATGTCGAACTCATCGGAGGGAGAGCTGTCTGATGAAGATTCGGCCACGCTACCGCCCTCTGGGATGGTGGCAAAGCCTGAGTAAAATCCAGAGATGGCAGCTATGCTTGCCCGGCCGCCGAGATGGTAGGGCTCGAGTGGAATCCTCCACCGTGTCCTGAGCCATCCAGGCTGGATGATTGGTTTCTCGGGGCGGCCTGTGCTGGTTCTCAGCGCCCCGCCCCAGTGCCTTTTTTCCCGGAAGTGCATGATAAGCTCACAAAGTCGTGGAAGGCACCTTTTACTGCCAGAAACCGGCCGATGAGCTCCTCCTCCCTCACCACCCTAGATGGCGGTGCAGTGAAGGGGTATTTGGCAATCCCCCCGGTGGAGAGCGTCAGCATAGGCCCTACTCATGCACCCTCTGCCAACCTCTGGAACCAGATGAGCCGTCACCCCCCACCCTCACACCATACTCCGACCTGCTCACAAGCCGCCCGAGTTGGGTCCCTGGGTTTCATCTCACTGCCCCACTGCAGGTACGGCTGTAGTTCCACTAGTCCCGCTTGTATGGTTTCTAAGCGCCTGGTCAGCGCTGCCGTCTTGCTGGCTTCTACGGCCCATCAGCCTCGGCTATGCGATTCAGTTCGCCCGGCGTCCACCCAAGTTCAGCGGTATCCACTTCACTACAGTGAAAGCAGCCGATGCCCCTGTTCTGTGGGCAGAGATCGCAGTCCTACTGGTGAAAGATGCGATAGAGCCGGTCCCTCCAGCCGATATGAGGATGGGGTTTTACAGGCCTTACTTCACTGTACCCAAGAAAGGCGGTGGGTTACGACTGCAAGTTTTGAATCAGGCCCTTTATTGGCTACCGTTCAAGATGTTGATGCAGAAATGCATCTTCGGGTGCATCCGTCCCCAAGATTAGTTTGCAGCGTTCGACCTGAAGGAAGAGTACTTTCATGTATGGTTCCTTCCGCACCACAGACCCTTTCTGCGGTTCGCGTTCGAAGGACGGGTATATCACTACAAGGTCCTGCCCTGCAGGCTGTCCCTGTCTCCCCGTGTCTTCACGAAAGTCGCGGAGGGGGCTCTTGTTTCCCTCAGAGAGCAGGGTGTTTGCATTCTCAAATATCTAGACGATTGGCTGATACTAGCGCAATCTCGGGATCAGTTGTGCGAGCACAGGGATTTGGTGCTCCGGCACCTGAGCCTGTTGGGCTTTCAGATCAACAGCCGATGCAGAGGATCTCTTTTCTCGGCATGGAGTTGGATTCAGTCGAACAGACAACACGCCTCACATAGGAACGTGCGCGGTCTGTTCTAGTCCGCTTGAATATGTTCAAGGGCAGAACAGAAGTCCCACTGAAACTTTTTCAGAGGGGCATATGGCAGCCGCAGCGGCACTTACACTGCTTGGCCTATTACATATGAGAACGCTCCAGCACTGGCTTTTTGGCTGAGTCCCGAGGTGGGCATGGAAGCGCGGCACTCACCGGGTCCAAGTTACACCGGCCTGTCGCCAAACCCTCACCCCGTGGTCAGATCTCGTGTTTCTCCGGGCAGGGGTGCCCCTAGAGCAGATCTCCAGGCATGTTATGGTTTACACGGATGCCTAATAGAGTTATTTGCAGTGTACCTTGCCTTGAACCGTCTCAAAGGTCACTTACGAGGTAAGCATATGCTGGTCCGAACGGACAACACAGCAACTGTTGTGTACATCAACTGACAACATGTCTCAACTCGCCCACCACCTCCTCCATTGGAGTTGGTTACTTCGTGCCATTCGCATTCCGGGCCTGCTCAACCGTACAGCTGACAAGCGGTTTCAAGCAATGCTCCCGGGAGTATGGTGACTCCATCCACTGATGGTCCAGCTGATTTGGAGATGGTTCGGAGCCACTCAGGTAGGCCTGTTTGCTTCTCCAGAGACCTCTCACTGCCAGTTGTTCTACTCCCTGACCGAGGAAACTCGGCACGGACGCACTGGCACGGACGCACTGGCACACAGCTGGCCGCAGGGCCTACGCAAGTATGCATTTCCCCCAGTGAGCCTTCTCACACAGACATTGTGCAAAGTCCGAGAGAACGAGGAGCAAGTCTTGCTAGTGGTGCCGTATTGGCCCACTCAGACCTGGTTCCCCGAACTAGTGCCTCTCACGACAGCCCCTCTTTGGCCAATTCCTCTGAGGAAGGAACTACTGACTCAGAGACGGGGCACCGCTTGGCACCCGTGTCCTGAACTTTGGAAACTCCATGTCTGGTCCCTGGACGGGATGCAGAGGTTCTAGGTGACCTAACCCAGGAGGTAGTGGACACCATCACTTCGGCAAGAACACCATCTACGAGACACGCTAATGCCTTGAAGTGGAACCTGTTCGTCGAGTGGTGATCTTCCCGATTGTGCCCGATTGTGGTTGTGCTTTCCTTTCTGCAGCAAGGGCTGGATCGAAGGCTGTCTCCCTCCACCCTCAAAGTCCAGGTTGGTGCTATTGTTGCGTACCATGACCCCATGAATGGGAAGTCTTTAGGTAAGCATGACATCATTGTCAGGTTCCTTAGAGGGGCCAGGAGGCTAAATCCTTCCCGGCCCCCCATACTCTCTTGGGACCTGACTCTAGTGCTTAAATCACTACAGCAGGGCCCATTCTAGCCTTTGCATTCAGTTGAGCTAAAGTTTTTTTCATTGAAAACTCTGCTCCTGCTTGCACTTGCCTCCATCAAGAGGGTAGGGGACCTGGCTGCATTTTTGGTCGACGATTCGTGCCTAGAGTTTGGGCCGGCTGACTCCCAGGTAATCCTGAGGCCCCGGCTTGGCTACGTGCCCAAAGATCCCCCTACACCCTTGAAAGACCAAGTGGTGAACCTGCAAGCGTTGCCCCTGGAGCAGGCAGACCCAGCCCTGGCTTTGCTCTGTCCCGTCCGAGCATTGAGATGCTACGTAGACCAGACACAAAGCTTCAGGACCTCAGACCAGCTCTTTGTCTGTTACAGAGGCCGGCAGAAGGGGAGTGCCGTCTCTAAGCAGAGGATGATTCAACTAGAAGTGTTTCATCCTCCTTGGTGCTGGCTCGTGGCACTTCGCTGACAGATATTTGTAGAGCTCCAGGCTGGGTGACCCCTAACACGTTCACTAGGTTCTATAACCTTCGTGTATCCTCACCTCAAATGGGTAGTGGCACTGAGAGGCCCCGGTTAGTGTCAGCTTGCTTAAACTGCTCCAGAGTGTCCATACTGTAGATCCTGTTGAAATCCTCCATCACCCTAGGCAGCTGGAACCGGTAGAACGTCCGGCGCCAGGCCTTCATGATGAATCCGTGAGAACCATAGAAGTCTGGGTTCCATATTGAGACCCAAGCGGTACTCGTATGTGTATAATACACGGTATAGCCCGTGTCCCCTCGGTAGACTTCTGCCTTCCCAATTTCTCCATATACACCTAAACATTATTCATTTTTTATTCAGTTAGCTGACGCTTTTATCCAAAGCGACTTACAATTGCTATATATATGTCAGAGTTTGCACACCTCTGGAGCGTGGATTCGAACCCAGGTCTCTCACACCAAAGGCATGTGTCTTATCCACTGCGCCATCAACACCCCCTAAACAGATGCTATATGTGTATTTGCTCCCGAGACCTCCTTCGGGAAGGATGGGGCTTTCGCTTGGAACAGGTATGTTTTTCCAGTGTTATCCAATCTCACCCGGTGAGGTAGTGCTTTGACAATGGTGAGTGGAACTACTTGTTCCGAGCCCCGGCCTACACCTAATAGGGGCGCAGAAGGCTCGCACAGGACACTGGAAGGGGCAGCACCCATGGCGCTGTGGTAGGGATCCCATTTTGCGTCGGTCACCGATGTGGGAACGTCTCTGTTACATATGGTAACCCTCGTTCCCTGACGGAGGGAAAGGAGGCACCACGTCCCATCGCCATGGTTGCTCTACCATCGCTGAGCTGCCGGGTCTCCAGCTCGGCTTCTCAGCGAAAACCTGGTGTGCATTGCACCTGCTGCCTTTTTATACTCACGCTGTGATAATCAAATAAAATATGAACAAAAAAGGCCCTGCAATCAACAATGCAACAATCAAATATTTTAAGTTTGACAATCGTAAACATAATTTTGAAGAACAAAAACAAGATATTTTTCCTTTGTGATTAACAATTAATGCGACAGAGGGTAATGTGTAAAACCAGTAGTGCACACGTGCTCACACTCACTCGTTTTCCCATAAACAAATATACAGTGAGAAGCAGTCTATCCAGTGATCTAATGAGGGTGAGAGAGAGAGAGAGAGAGAGAGAGAGAGAGAGAGAGAGAGTATACCGGAGGAGAGCAAGATAGAGAGCACTCCAGAGCGCTGAAGGCAGAGCTTGAGTAAGACTGTGAAGAAAGACAGCAGGAGGGGAATTAAGGATAGAGAGAGAGAGAGAGAGAGAGAAAGAGAGAGAGAGATAGGGGTGTACAGTAGCTCCCTTCCTCAGGCAAATCCTACAGGAGGAGTCTGTCTGCGTGAGAGAGAGATACAGAGCACAGGAACATCAGAGTTGGAAGACAGAGTTGGTCCTGGTCTTTGCACCCTGTGCTCGGAGCAGATGGCAGCGCTCTCATAGTGTGTTTTCTTCAGCTGCTGCAAGGTAACGGAGCATCGCTCGCTCTCTCACACACAGATTCAGTGTCTGCATGAAGCTCTTGTCTTGTTTTGTGTGTGTTTGCCACTCTGCCTTTTTATTTTGCACTGTTTTGCGTGGCATGCTGTGCGTGTTTGTGTGTGTACACATGCATACGGTAGTGAGGAACAGAGCTGTCTGACAGTAAAGTCTCTCTTATTTAATAACCATTAAAGCTTACATTACTTAAGCTGCGATGCATTATGTAATTTTAAAGATTTTAGATTCAAATGTATTGGAATTTAAGGGAAAGTGTATGTTTTAAGGTTTGTTTTTACTATTTAATTTTTTTTTCTCCTTCACTGGTTCATTCCAGTGGTCTCACAGTGTGACAAATGAAGTTCAATTATTCCAATTAATTTGAGCTCATAAGAGCTGCACGCATATCATTAAAAATCCATTAGAAAAATTGTTGTTTAAAGTAAACTGAGATTCTACATTGCAGAACTTGTTAACTTTCTGTAAGTGTTGCAAAAGATGTTTGATTATATTTTAATCAGTTGTCATTGTGTGGTACATGTTTAAAATTGCAGTTTCATGCAAATGTCAGTGTAGTGCAGAAGTGTAATGAATTGCATCTAGTATACAATGTGGCTTATATAAATAGGTCTTAACCAACATTGCCTTGAAATGGCAAATTATATTGTTGTCATTGATGTAAATTACTGAAAAGACAAAACTGGTTTTAGAAATCAATTAGTTTGTTTTATTTCCACATCTTTGAGCACTGGCCTACAGCTCAGGTGTCATTTGATTTTTTGTGTTATTTTTAATTGTTAGATTTTTTTTTTAAGACTTAATATATTTATTCCAAATGTTAAAGGTTCTTAGTTCTGCCTCCGATTCTCACTCATATTCTTATGCCATACTTAATATACTAAATTCTGTGTTTTCCATTTTATTTATTTATTTATTGGATACTGTTTAAGTAGTTTAAATATATTTCACTAATCACTAAGGATGCCTCATGCACTGAATTGATTCAAACTTGAACAATTTAATAATTTATGAACATTTTAAATGTAATAGTGCCCAATGAAATAGCTTTTTTATTTGTATATGCAAATCTATAATAAAAAACATTAGTAATCAAATTTATTTAATATTTTTAATTCTTATGTTTTTTAAACTTGTTTTAAATCTATTTTTTAATTATGCAAATCATTTGTATTCTCTTATTTCTTATGCATCTATTGAGATTATTTTATGATTATTTTAAGTTCTTTTATCTGTTAGAATACAAAGTGGTGCACAACTGAGGTTAACTGTTTAAATTAAATCATGGATGAACAATTATGCAATATTCCTTATAAATGTTATTCAGTAAATAAGTACATTATACTGTACAATCATAATCTATTTTTTCAATATTTAATAAGTTTAATCAAATTTATTTTGGCAGCTTGTAGTGAAAAGTTTTAAGTTTCTTTGTCTAACCAAAATTTCATTTTATGGCCTTCTGCATTGTAGATATTATAGGGTTCTAGAATATGTGTATATATTTCCTGGATCTGAGATGGTTTACTTGTTAAGGTTTGGAAAAAAGGAAAGACATCAGCATGTTGATGAAAACACATCATGAAGAATGCGTGAGATATTTGTAATATTGAATGCATCTATCTGGTGTGCAGTGAGCTGGGCTGTAATGAGCACTGAGAGGGTAATAGATGGATGCAGAGAAGAAAATCCATTAGGGTTAAGTCTCCTGCAGTGGGGACGGTCTAAGAGTCATCGTCCTTCATTTTCCACCCCCAGAGCAATCATTACTCAACTGTGTGAATAAACACAGATAGTGTACTGGATAGTGGCCTGAGCTCAGGGCACAGCCAAATTGCTTTGGAGTGGTACTAATAAAATGAATAAATGAATGCTTTATTGGAGTGAGAAATAAGGTCAGCCAAAATGTCTTCAGAAACAAAAACCTATCTATCAGTTTCACAGAAGAGAACAGAAGTATTAAATGCGTTATGAGTTATTCCCCATGGGCAGAACAGGTTTTGATTCTGAAACACATTGCTGATTCCATTCAATTACATCAGAAACACACTCTGGCCGTTTGCCTGAGGAGATGAAAAATGCTGAGATGTTCTGAACGAAATGTCTCAGATTGCATCGAATGTCATGTCCGACATGAGTAGTTATTAAGAAACATTCCACCCACTTTTCCGCACCAACATAATAATCATGGATAGAATGTGGGTGGCAGCATCAGGGACTTTTCCACAGCCACAAGATATTGACTAGACTAACTGAGAAAGAGTTAATACGGAGTCTATAAGAAATAGAGTTTGTGCCAAATTTACTTAATGTGACATAATGTATCAACCAGAAATGTGTTTGTCTGTTTGCATGTTTTTTTTTCATCCATTCATTCATTGAATTATTCATTTGTCTATCTCTGTATTTATGCATGTGTTCATTCATTTATTTTTCATTCATTCATCAATACATACATGTATTCATTTATTATTGATCATTCATGTGTTATTTTCTTTCTTTCTTTCTTTCTTTCTTTCATTTTTATATTTATTTTATTGAGTTGTTCACAAAGAGACCAAAAACACATGTTAAGGAAACAAACTGTTAATTTTGATTTCATGCTGGCTTTATTGCGGTTACTCTGATAAACAAAGTAAATTAATTTGGGAAAGCAGTTGTCCCTTAATCAGTCATTTCGCAGGGGAAAAGAGCTGTTCACACTTACAGTATGAAGACTGGAGCGGTAATACTCCTCCAGGGACTGAGCAGCCATTGGCAAGTCTTTAGTAACCATGAACGTGCACCCTCTTCCACAGCGACCGGTCTTTAAATACACCAACACAATGCTCTGTAATCATGTGTGCTGCTTATTCCATGAGATCAATTAATAATAAGAATTTTTTTTTTTTTTTTGCACATTTATGCTATAGTGTTCATCTGCAGAGATTTACACTGCTGGGATGGTTTCGTTCCACAACAGCAACAGCCGTCTGAAGTCTCATTCTTAATTTACAGTGTGGAAAATGGTGTCTGTCTGTAGCTACCAGCATATAAGATGAATCTGGTCAGAAATAAGGAAGTTGGCATTAGGATTATACAATTCTGAAATCACAAAAAACATGATTTCACCATGATAAAACAACAAAGGCAAACTCCTTTTTCCTTAGTATTTGAGCAGTGCAGGAGTTTCAGAGCACTTCAAAATATTTGAGTCGTGATGATGGTGATTAGTGTTGTTCTGTTTTGTACCGGAACATTCTAAATATAAAACATTTCTCTTATTTTGAGACACTAAGTGCCTTTACATTGACAATATCACACCAGTTATGCTTAAAACAATCATATGCACTTTACACTCATGTACATCCAATTAACATATTTTATAGAAAATTTGACAAAATTGTGTCAAAGTTGAATTGAGAGGGAAAAAATCACATATTGGTTATATTTTACTATTACATTAAAAAAAAATAATAATAATAATGGAAAAGTAAATGAAACTTAACATTAAAACATGTATTTTAGTTCCCTTCACTCAACAACAAATCCATTAAATGTAACAGTATTCAAAACAAAAAAAAGGAATGAAACGTATACACACTCCCAGTGAAAGTTCTAGTATTTGGAGGGAAGTTATTTTTGATAAAACAATTTAATAATTATTTAATAATTTAAAAGATTATAAAAAGATTTTTCTTTAATCTGTGCATCAGTGAACTGAAACCCAGGAAAATGTATTAAGAAAATATTTGTATTGTAATTATGATGTTGGATATTGTTATCTTGAGGTGGAAATACTGTCTGAAACAAATCCGTTTTTGTAGTTCATCTCTAAACCGTTTGATTGTCTCTTTCTAATGTCACTGGTCGCCAGGGAGATTCTGCAATCATTTATTGTCCAGTAGATGTGAATCTGGTGTGTGGTGGTTTTCTGTTCCCTGCTGCTTTCTCTCTTCCTCTGCCATTTTCCTTCCCCCAGCAACATCTCCTCCTCTCTTTAATGATCCTCTGCTTGCTCTTTTTTTTAGAGTCTCCTTGCTCACCTTTCCTCTCTCTCTCTCTCTCTCTCTCTCTCAGATGTATAATCTGAGAGTTTTCATGCCCCTGTAACCAGATGGCAGATTGAAACACATAAACTGTGCCATTCATTGCTTGTCTTGGTGCAGATTGTTCACTTAACAGGACAAAGAGAGCGTGATGTTTGCCTATAGATTTTTTTTTTTTTTGCTGCATCTATAGGTTGTGAATCTAAATGACGTTACCAAGACAGACAGAGGTTACACCGGTCAAAGCATGCCCATCTGGTGCATGATTGCCTCTTTCTGTAGTAACAGAGTCAATCAGCAAAGTTTTTGCAGAAACTGCGGCCCTCTTGGTAAATAGTCCTTAAAGCTGATTTCTGTACATGAACTACATTCATGTTCTGTCCCAGAGAAATCTGCAGAGACATCTATGATAAAGATATGTAGTAGCCAGACAGCAATATTGGCTCTACCGATGATGTAAGATTGGGGTGGGGAGGGGTTTAAAAAGCTGCTGAATTATAAAATGGTGAAATATAAAAGGCAATTTTTGGCTATATTTGTTTGTTGTCTCATATATAAATATTTATAAACTAAAATAATACAATTATATTTATATAACATATTGTAATATTTAAGATCAGAAAGTAGATATTAAATGTTAAAAATATTAAAACTGTGCTTGATCTGTGAATATTAAGCTATTTTCTTTATTTATATATACTGTACATTTTCAAAAACAAAAAAATCCTGTTTTTGGGAGGCACGTGTCTTTTATCACTAATTTAGGGAGAGGTTATCACAGCATTAGCTACTTATTGTGTGTTTTTTGAACATTATTATGAAAATGCATGTGTTTTTTTTTCTCCATCTGTTTGATTGTGTCATGTTGGTTTTGGCCAAACCCATCAAGCTTTGGCAATAGAATAGGGTAGAACTGGCACAGTTAATTCGTCCTCTGCCAGCACCTTGAACATATGCTGAATGACATTTAAACATTTACATTTACATGTACCTTTAGTTATTTAGCAGAATGAAACATTTACATTTTCTAAACATTTTTAGAGAATGATGGCGATAAATGGCTTGCCCGTTGCTTGTCTTTCAAAAATGTTTCAAGATTTCCCCTCATGTTCTTTGGGAGGAAAATTTGACAGTCCGTTATTCACAAGCCCAAAATAAAGAAAAAATATATACAATATATATACAGTACAGACCAAAAGTTTGGACACACCTTCTCATTCAAAGAGTTTTCTTTATTTTCATGACTATAAAAATTGTAGATTCACACTGAAGGCATCAAAACTATGAATTAACACATGTGGAATTATATATGGAATTATATACATAACAAAAAGTGTGAAACAACTGAAAATATGTCATATTCTAGGTTCTTCAAAGTAGCCACCTTTTGCTTTGATTACTGCTTTGCACACTCTTGGCATTCTCTTGATGAGCTTCAAGAGGTAGTCACCTGAAATGGTCTTCCAACAGTCTTGAAGGAGTTCCCCGAGAGATGCTTAGCACTTGTTGGCCCTTTTGCCTTCTGTCTGCGGTCCAGCTCACCCCTAAACCATCTCGATTGGGTTCAGGTACGGTGACTGTGGAGGCCAGGTCATCTGGCGCAGCACCCCATCACTCTCCTTCTTGGTCAAATAGCCCTTGATGCCTTCAGTGTGACTCTACAATTTTCATAGTCATGAAAATAAAGAAAACTCTTTGAATGAGAAGGTGTGTCCAAACTTTTGGTCTGTACTGTATATGTATTCGATAAGAATACAAAAGTTTGAATAATTAGGAATGGTCCCCAGTAAATATATGTAATCAATGAAAATAATCAGAAAAGCTGACAGCAACTCATTCAGTAAACCTTTCTTTTGCTTTTGAACCCAGAAGCCCTCAAGGCTAAAGATATATCTGAACCAGCAGGCCAGCTTTGACATCATCTTCTGATACAAGCATCTATTCATCTGACACACAAAATCCCAGGATGGACAATCCCTCATGTGAGGATGCTGAAATACTATGTTATTTTGAGCACTCACAACTTAATGTGTAAAGAGAACATATATTTTGTAGAAAATAATATTTGATGCTATTTAGATCATGAAGAATACAACATTTTAAGTTAAAGACTATACCTTCTGTTACTATAAGCTACTGGATCGACCGGCATTCAGAGTACGGCTGGTGTGAGAGACATCTTAACAGAAGGGATCAGGGGAGCTGTAATTGATTCCACATTCAGTTTATTACTTCTTATTAAATGTCCCTCATGAATAACCTATAGCACAATGGACTGCATAACAAACAGCGGATGTCCAGATAATATGAAAAGCATGCTCAGAGATTTAAAGGATTTCCTGGATTTTTATTATTATTATTTTTTATTTAATTTTATTAAATATACATTATATTATTATTAAGTAAGTGGCATCCTTTTATAAAGGTTCACTGATTGTTTTATGTTGAATTTAGTCAATGACTGAAAATGTCCAGTATCTGAGAGTTTCCAAGATAAAGGCAGTAGTAGGGCTGTGACCGTGGCAGTTTTAGGGTCAAATACGCTTTTAATGTGATTCAAACTTCCATTTTGTGCAGTAAAATAGAAATAATACAAAGTTTTTGAGCATGGATATTTAGCACCTAAGTTAAGATTAATTGCGTTTCCTCACAGCGCCAAATGTTTCATCATAAATCCTGTTTTGAGACGGCTGTGGGACACACGCAGGATACTCATCCCATCACTGCTCAACCCATGTTAGTGCACATTACTTTAAAAAAAATGACTGTTCTTGTAAGTGTAAAGCTTTGCAGAAAAGAGAAAATTATTGACTGCATTAAAAAATAATATAAATAAATAAATGCTTTTATTAGGCTGATCAATCTAATTACTCTGCAAAAATTGGGATCTAAAATTATAACAGCTATTTTAATTAAAGTGAAAAAAAAAAAAAAGTGAAGTGACATTCAGCCAAGTATGGTGACCCATACTCAGAATTTGTGCTCTGCATTTAACCCATCCGAAGTGCACACACACAGAGCAGTGAACACACACACACACTGTGAGCACACACCCGGAGCAGTGGGCAGCCATTTATGCTGCGGCGACCGGGGAGCAGTTGGGGGTTCAATGCCTTGCTCAAGGGCATCTAAGTCTTGGTATTGAAGGTGGAGAGAGAACTGTACATGCACTCCCCCCACCCACAATTCCTGCCGGCCCGGGACTCGAACTCACAACCTTTCGATTGGGAGTCCAACTCTCTAACCATTAGGCCACGACTTCCCCAGATCTATTGGCAGCGGTGGGATACGAACCCACGCCCCCGAAGAGACTGGAGCCTAAATCCAGCGCCTTGGACCGCTCGGCCACTATTAGTTTTAAAGTCAGAAATATTATTTAATGTCACCGAATTGACCTAAATATATTAATTTAAACTAATAAAGTTTTGTTTTTTTGTTTTTCTTTTTATGTGTGTTGAATCAGGTAGAAGATAACAGTTTGGTAACAGGTAACAGTTGCAGTTTTTATTATGAAGGTTGTATGGCTTTGTTCTAGTAAAACTGGCATCTGAGGTGCTGTGTGAAGTTGACTGAGACTAAACGCATTATCTTCAGTCTTAGGGTAGGTTTAAATCACAGCATTCCACTAAAAACAAACGGAAAAAAACTAATAATATATATATGTATATACGTACAGTACAGAGCAAAAGTTTGGAAACATTACTATTTTTTATGTTTTTGAACGAAGTTTCTTCTGCTCATCAAGCCTGCATTTATTTGATCAAAGATACAGAAAAAAATGTAATATTGTGATATATTATTACAATTTAAAATAATTGTTTTTAAATTTATTATACTTTAAATTATCATTTATTTCTGTGATGAAAAGGATTTTTAGGAAAAGGAAAAGGAAAATTTTTAGGATCATTATCTCATGATCCTTTAGAAATTATTCTAATATGATGATTCATTATCAAAGTTGGAAACAGTTCTGCTGCTTAATATTTTTTTAGGATACTTTGATAAATAAAAAGTTAAAAAAAGTAAAAAAAAAAAAAAAAGAAGCTATTATTTTAAAATATAAATATTTTGTAATACACTACTGGTCAGTAATTTGTGGTCAGTAATTTTTTTTCTTTCTTTTTTTAAAATAAAATCAATACTTTTATTCAGCAAGGATGTGTTAAATTGATAAAAAGTGATAGTAAAGAAAATATATAATTAGAATATATATTATTAGAATTAATTTTTTTTTGAATAAATGCAGTTCTTTTTAACCTTTTATTCATCAAATATATTAGACAGCAGAACTGTTTCCAACACTCATAATAAATCAGAATATTAGAATGATTTCTAAATGATCATGTGATAGACTGATGTTACATGTGACACTGAAGGCTGGAGTAATGATGCTGAAAATTCAGCTTTTCATCACAGGAATAAATTTTCTTTTTTAAGTATATTCAAATAGAAAACTATTATTTTTGGTTGTAATAATATTTCACAATATTACTGTTTTTTCTGTAATTTTGATCAAATAAATGCAGGCTTGATGAGCAGAAGAAACTCCTTTCAAAAACATAAAAAATAGTAATGTTTCCAAACTTTTGGTCTGTACTGTATATAGTTGTTTACTGACAACAAAGTCAAAAGAGATGCTGTATTATGCATGCCAGGCCTGTAGTGGGCAATGCCACTTTGTAAAGAAACACTGCACATCTATGCCTATACCATATATTCTTAATTTTTTTTTTTTTTGTGTAGTGCAAAGGTTTTGGCAAAAAAATCAAATGGATATTATCACCTTTATAAAATAGGCATGAGGATGTTAATATACCTAATATTTGTGTGTATGTGTGTGTGACTGTAAACTCAAATTTATGGGATCACAACATGATAAATCAAATTTATAATTTGACCATGAAAAAATACCGTAAGTATATATTCAAAGAACTCAAAACTTCCTCCCAAGCCCAAAAGGATAATTTATTGATAATTTATTGACCCAATACAGATCTTTTCAGACATCTTCATTTACTCAATGATTACATCATAAGCTGAAGCTTATTTTTAATCTCTTATCTCAGATAGATTGATAAAAATCTTTGTATTGGCCAATAATGGATATTTTATTGTGCATATCTAATTTCTTTGCTTTATACACTGTAAGGAATTAGTTATAAATAAACTAAACGTCATTGGAGTATGTTTTACAAGAAAAGACTATATTTACAGTAGTTATTTTACTTCACATTTTCAAAATTAATTCAGTTTACTGCTTGCTATTTCTTTGCACTTATTTGTCAAATTAACTAATTCTTTGTTTCTTTAATATCGGTTTTATTATAATGTTTTGATGCTTAAATTCACTTTTAGTACTTTTTTATGTAATTTTGTATGTGTTTTTTTATATTAAATATTATATAATTTAATAGCATTTTTTTACTTATCAGCACTAATATGAAAATAATATTGTCTTATTAGTACATAATACAAGTCCATTTTTTTATACCAGTAAGGCATTACAAAAGATATATTCTATTTAGATATTTTCATGATTTGATGGTCTTCAGCAGTGAAAACGGGAGGATATTTGTCAGGCTTTGCTGTCATCAGAGGACAGATTAGCATGAAAAGACTCTTGCTGAGGGATCCTGTTTAGTTATTAAATGTCAGCATGTTCTCTGGCTAACAGATTATTGACTCAAATGTGATTTTTTGCTTTAAATGTTGTTGTTTTTTCTTCACTCTCTGGTCTACTCGCCGCTCATATCAGATATTTGGGTCCTACTGAGATCTTGACTCCAAAATCCATGTTTCTTTTAAAAATGACTTTCCTGGAAATGCTTTAGCATCAGATATCTCTGTCTGTCATGTCCTGCTGGTATAGGAGATAATAGCTCAGCAGTTCAACCATCCATAAATTGTCACTTTATCAATCAAAAAGCCACTTAGATGTGATGCAGAGTGAAACTAAATGAGTTTAATCCATGTCCTGGCCAGTAATGGGATAACTAAGACTTCTTTAAAAACTAGAACTCTGGTCAGGAAAAGATATAAGTGTTCGCTCAAGGGAAATGTATTCACACATAACATTTTGCAAATCTTTGTCTTAAGTAATTTGACTCATGTGTTCATGTTCATGAATCTGATCCACAACAATGAATTAGATATCAGACAATGAAGTATTTCCAAAACACAATTTCTGCAAAAAGAAAATGCAGACAGAATTGCAGAATGAAGTCATAAAAATGGAATGTACTGTAAAATTTACAGAATTTGGCAAATTTTTAATCCAGGCTCATTGGAAATATGTACTGGTGGCGACGTTTCTGTAATAGCGATATTATGTACCTTACATTTCAAAGTAAAATGTCCAGTGAGCGGTGCAAAATGCATGTTAAATATGTGTTGCATTTTTATTATGTTGCTTCATAACGGAGCGTAAGTGCAATGACTTTAGCCAATCATAAGCCGATTGTTAATCTATTGATAATTGTTAGCCGATTCCAAAAGTCCCGCCCCTTAACACGGGCTATTTTAGACAGAGGGTCAGAATGAAGGTTGAAAAGAATGATTTTTATTTATTTATTTATTTTTGTGCAACAAAAGAATACTTTATCAACATTATAAGTGAACCTCAAGGAACATATTAAAATAATAAAAAAAAATACATTTCATGACCCCTTTAAACTGTAAAAAGACTATGTAACTATGAAGTCTGTCTGTTCTGCGTATCTCTGTGTGAATAAGCAGCACAATATATAGCATATATGTACACACACACACACACACACACACACACACACACACACACACACACACACACACATGCAGTATGTGTATTCTGTTTCTTAGACAAAGACTGAAATATAGTGTGTGTCAGTAGTATGAGCTGCTTTTATGGCAATTTCATATTGTATTTTTTGTTGGTCACAGTTGTTGAGATGTTGTTGACGTTAGCTGAATATTAAATGGAAACAATACTCATTCTGGAGTTATGAATATAGTACAATGGCTAGACAGTGTTGGTGTAAAACACTGAGTCGTCTTCGTCTGGGCCATGGCTGGACTGGCCATTAGGCATACCGGGCATTTGCCCGGTGGGCCGACGTGCTTTTTGGGCCGATATCTCATACTCATACTTTTTTTTTTTTTTTTTTTTTAAACGGCCCATAAAATTTGTACATCGGCGGCCCATTTGTTTTGTTTTGTTTTGCTTAATTGGCGGCGCTGGGTTTGTGCCGGTGTAATGCATTGGTCAAAGTCAGTGTTAGTTTTTTTTTCTGACAGACCAGCCCATGAAACACGTAGATCAGCGGCCCATTGGCTCTTTTCTTGATTGACACTGGGCTGGCCCAATCACAACTTTAAACGAGTGAGCGAGCGGCAGCAGTGAGTGTGTATCTGTAAAAAAAGATGGAGAAGAAACGCAAGGAATGTGCAGATAAAGAGCGTGAAAAAAATAGAACCAGGCCCTTAAAGCAGACACTGTAAACTGTGTCAAAATATATGTTTTCTGACCTTCATCAGCTCCTGTGGCAGGAGGAGGATCAGGGGAGAGATGAGAAAGTGTAGAGCCTGCGGTAAGCATAACTACTTTCAAAACACTTAGGCCATGTCATGAGTGTAGATTATTTCCACATCTGCATAGTTGACGATTACCGCAAATCACTAGAAATTTAATAAGAGGCGTTTGTAAACCATGTTTTCCGCCAAAATAAAAGCTTGATGCAGTTTGCGTCAAAATAAAAAATCATGTGCTTATCTCTTTCAAGTATAGAAATTGGTACAACTAATTAAGAAAGTTTCCTTCATTTTTTTGTGCATTTGTTTTACAAAATATGGCTATTACTGTCATTGGATTAATATTATAACTATTATTATGTATAGGTGTAATGTAAATAGACACTGTAACTAAAAGAGGTTTGAATTTTTCTTTGTTTAATTTGCACACTGAAAATGGGTTGGAGCTTTTAATTTTGAACTCTCAAAGTGCACCAGATTAATGAATTGATCATTAAAATGCACAAAATTTTCTCACGGGGGGGGCATGCCCCCGAACCCCACTAGAAGGACCGAGGACACACCACCATAGTTTTAACAAAAATCCTGTAAGAAACACTGGTATTGCTATGCCAGAGCCGCTTATAGCTTGTTTTAGGATTCACCGCTGTGGAGTATAGTTCAACTGTATTAATAAATATACAATTTTGACATTTCATCTGTTAACTCTCACTCATTCCTATACTCACTCATTACATGGCATTAGTGGTTTTAATGAATAGGAGTTGGTATGCATATAATTAAGGGCGTACAAAGATGGGTGGTGTTTATGATCATATAGTGGGCCGGTCTGGGCAAAAATGCCCGGGCCGATTTTTTGTCCCAGTCCAGCCCTGGTCTGGGCTCAGATATGCTTAATCCTTTGCACCTGGGAAATTTCTGGAAAATTCCTGTCACACGGCAGTGAGTTTGAGCAGGTAATGAAGAGGAACTCAGCTGAAAGGCTGAACGGTTTAATGAGCACTACCAGTCTGCTCAGCTATAGGCGACATAAATAGTCTCATCTAAAAATAGCTTACATATCCCTAGCTAGCGTTTTACAGGTTAGCACCATTCTAACATTTAATGATGTCGCTTCTCAGTTTCCTGCTGTCACTAGGTGCGTTTCCATTACAAGTTTGCGCAAAACTTTGCCGATATTTTATAAATGTCAATAAAAAAGTATTGCGAAATGACGGTGTTTCCATTAACTGATGTTATATGAATAAAACATATTTTTATTCCTCTTGTGATAAGTCATGGCAAGGGATTTTGGCTACTCTAGCCATTATTGAAGGAGGAGTATGCGTGTATCTTGACAGAAGCAGCACAGAGAGCATCGTTTGTAGCGGGACGACTGGTAACACTACCGTTGACTAGAGTGGCCGCGATCAGCTGCGGTGGCCGTTTCGGCTTTAAAAAAAAAAAAAAGGAAAACTTCACAAACTTTTTTGATATATACAGTATGGGTGTTTTTGCAAAACTGATGTGTTTCCATTAGGCGTATTTTCAATTCACAATTTCAATTTGCGCAATTTAAAGGATAATGGAAACGTGTCTACTGAGAGGTTCTTATGAGTCAGAACTGTAAAGGACACAGAAATCTTCTCGATTCATTACAAGTGTCAATATGCTTTTCTTTTTCTCTGAGAATTCCCTCAGAAAGAACACGCTAAATCTTATTCTAAAGAACACTGAACAATATATAATTCGTTTTGCTTGTTCCGCAGGCAAAGTGTGTCACCATCGTCAAAAAAAGGAGTGCTGAAAAAAATAGTTATTTTCACGCAGACAATGTTTAACTAGATATGATTTACCATGCAAGGGACATTTTAGTGATTTAAGACAGAAGCCTATAAAACAACCCCATCAACTGTGTTCAGAATTTTTATTACCTGATCAAATTGAATTCTGTATTTTATTAGAATCTATGTGAAGTCACTAAAGCCTAAATGCTTCAAATCATTTGAAAACAATGTTCTTTTGACTTACAGAAATGCAGCAGAACACCTGATGAAAGAACATTTTAGGAGTAATTGTACCATATCTGAGGTCCTCACAAGCCTCTTACAATGTTTTGAAACATCTGTTAAATTTGAAGAAATTGTTAGCTATTGATTGCCTTTTATAGCAATTTTGCAACAAATGGTATTCATTAAATTTGCCAGTTGCCTATTATGTTTGTACAATGAGCCCAACGAGAGATGTTTCAAATGTGGGGAAAACCCAATTTTCACACTTATTCACTTAACTGGCTCAGACTGAGGTGATGCACGTTTGGGCGAATGTGTTTTATCATTTCTATTTCTCCTATTTGTATGAATATTGGCAGAGATTTCTGCTTTACTATCTGATGCCTGACTCTATCTGACTCTATTTTATAGATTTTTGTACTGAATAGATTGATCCTGTCATTTATGATAGCATTTAGCACAATATAGGTTCAGGAAACACACACAATGGATTGGAAGCAGTTTTATTTTTCATATCCTCTCCTCTTTTTAGATATATTAGAATAGACTTCTTTCAGCCCATCACATCAACTCATGGTGGTGTTTATAAACGGCTATTTCTGCTAATGATCATTGCTGGGTTTTGTAATATAGTAATTATATACATTTCTCTGTGATACTTATTTTAAATTATGTAAGACTCAATGAAGTACATGCAGTCATAAATATTCCAGCTGAAACTCCATTCATTAGAAAGCTGAGGTTTCATTATTGTCATGCATAACCAGCTCAACAAACTGTCAGTGCTTCTGGTTCTAGATGGATGGATGGATGGGTTTGTGTGGCTGATGATGAAGTGGGTGTCTGTCTGCTGTTTCTAGAGGTCTGTCTCACAGGTATCAGGCTTGATGAGGGCTGATCAGGCATGCATCAGTCTCATAGCGTCGTTTCATTGCCAATGATTTCTCCCTTCATCAACCAGAAAACAACAGGGCAAACTATAAATCAATATCTAATCCCATTTTAGTCTCAATATTTTCAGTTTAATTTGGCACCAGTGTTAATCAGTCAACAGAATTACTGCCTAAAATATTCATTGATGATTCTAATACACACTTTTGATGAAAATGATGAAAAAATTACAGTGCTAGACACATTACATATAACACATTAACAATGTTTTTAAAAGTAAAAAAAAAAAAAAAATATTCAATCCTGTATAAAAATGTTATGGTTTCAAAAACAGTTGTCCGTCTGAAAGAATGACTGTGAATGTAGCCTTTGATCGCAGTGATTTGTTGTGAATTTACTAATCAGCTTTATGTTGTTTCAATTCATTTCTCCACAGTTGACTGAAAACTTCTTAATACCAAGCGTTTATATTTTTCCCCGCAGTTCTCTTTTTGTTTAACTTTTTAGTATTTTTCCCAGCATGCATTTCTTTTCAATAGATAATCACTATTGACTTTTCATATATGAAGTGATATTTCTAAACTACACTGTAAAAAAAAACTGTAAAAAAACAGAGATTTTCCAACAGTAAAGCACTGTTATTCAAAAATACAGTTGAATACTGTGAATGCAAACCGTTTTTGGAAAAAAAACTTTTAATCGCAAACTGCTGTTTAATTCAACGGTACAGAACAGTATTTTTTAAGTCTAGTCACGTGTCCAAAGCTGTTTCGAATGCTCACAACTCCTCAGAAGAGAAACCTGCAGGTCTAATCTGAGCAAGATCATCAAATCTAGCCTCATCTTTTCACCTGGTGTACGTAAATATTGCAGAACGAAGGATAAAGAGTTTTAGAACACAACAATTTTGAGGTTTGTCCCGAGTCGACTATGAACTGAACGGCTGAAGCTGAACTGGTCGAGATAAACGGCATTCCCGCACTGGGTTTTCCCTCCTTGCTTGAGGTAAATGCAATTTTATCATTTTCAATGTTACACTGTACTAACCTTTATTATATTATTTGCTAATAACAAATCGATTTTTCTGAGTATTATGTACTGAATTAGCAACATGTTAGCTACGTTTGCATTCGACGTAAGTTTAGTTTATTTTAGCTCAAAGAGGGCTTGTGTTAAACTAGCATGGTTATTTTGCCGTTGATATTTGCTGACTGCATTATAAAATGTTAATCTGCAATATTTGCAATAAAACCTGCAGCAATTCCTTTACGCATGTCAGGCACATGCGGATGCATAGTTTTTTGCCTAATGCAACGTTTAAGTGCGGTTTCCCTCAGTGCACAAGAGTTTTTTCAAAATTTTCAGCCTTTAAGTGTCACACATATGGTCATAAATTTGGAAAGAATAAGACTAAACTGCATAAAACTGATGATTTAACGTGTCACGTTGACTTTTGTAGCTCGAAGTGTGAGGATATCCGGGGTCTAATCTTACACCTGAAAAACCACATTACTGAAGGTAAGACTGTTACATGCCCATTCAGAAAATGTAACCAAAAATTTACTGTCAAGTCTACATTCACATCACATGTCTCAAGAAAGCATAAACATTGTTCTAATGAAAGTCTACTTGACTCAGTTGCAAATCCTGCCAGTACTAGTGATGGTAATAATACAAGTTGTGATATGCAAACTGACGATTTCTGTCCTGAAGAAATGGATGTGTTCCCAGAAAAGGAAGATGAAGGAGAATTTATAAGACATTTGGCCTTGTTTTATCTGAAACTTCAATCTAAATTGCTCCTTCCATCTTCTACTATTCAAACCATCATTGAACACTATCAGGAAATACATGACATAAATCAGTCACATCTAATTTCCAAACTTGTGGATAAATTGACATTGCTTGGACTAACTAAAGATGACATAAACACTGTGATTGATACCATGAAAAGTGAGGATCTCCACAGGGCTTGTAATACTCATGCACTTAAATCTGACCATAAGAGAAAAAAATTTTTCAAAAATAACTTTAGTTATGTAGAGCCCGAATCCATTTGTCTTGGTAAAAATGAGTCGGGCAACGAATGTTTTGTGCAATATATTCCTGTGAAAAACACGATTGTGTCCCTTTTGTCCTCAGAGTCAGTGAGAGACCAGCTACAGCAAATACAAACTAGAGTCCAGACTGATAATATTTTTCAGGATTTGTGGGATGGCACAAACATTAAAAAGAACTTACTACTCAAGCACACAACATCTTCAATTGGCATAATCCTTTATCAGGATGCCTTTGAAGTAGTAAACCCCCTAGGGTCAGGGAGGAAAAAGCACAAGATTTTAGCCATGTATCTGACACTTGCAAACATTTTACCACACAACAGATTGAGTCTTGATCAGATGCAACTTGTACTGTTATGTCGAGAACAAGACTATAAGCATTTTGGACAGAATCTAGTGTTTGGCTCTCTGGTGAAAGATTTAAAGGATTTTGAGACAAATGGAGTAATACTGCCAGATGGCCAGCTCTGCAAAGGAACCCTTTATGCAATTTCAGGTGACAATTTGGGTTCACACAATATTGGGGGCTTCACTGAAAATTTTAGCAGAAGCTCATATTTTTGCAGGTATTGTGAGATTAATCGGGAAGCATTTCTGGCAGACCCTCTGGCCAAGGGCCCTGACCGCACACCACAGTCATTTCAGAAACATGTTGAGGATCTGAGTTGTAACGTAGAATCACGTGACTGTGGTGGTGTTAAATTTGACTCCATCTTCAATGAGCTCACATATTTTCATGTATGTCAGCCCGGATTACCTCCTTGCCTTGGTCATGACCTTTTTGAGGGCGTTGTCTCAACTGATTTGGTGTTATACCTCAACCACCTTGTGTCAAAAGAGAAAAACTTTACTTATGTTCAGTTGAATCGGCGCATAAATCAATTTAAATATCTAGGCAATGATGCTAACAACAAACCTTCTGAGGTGAACCCAGGGGCTGGAAAACTCTCCGGACATGCAGTTCAAAATTGGTGTTTCCTGCGAATGTTGCCAGTGTTAATTGGTGATAAAATAAAATGTCCTGAAGATAGTGTAGCATGGCAACTTATCTTACAGCTGAGAGAAATTGTAGAGCTTGTTTGTGCACCAGCAATTTCCACAGGTCAGGTAGCCTATTTACGAGTTCTGATAGATGAATATTTGCATACCAGAACACAGAGTTTTGGGGAACATCCACTTAAGCCTAAGCATCACTACCTAAATCATTATCCAGAACTTATCATTCAGTTTGGGCCACTCATCCGTTTATGCACATTAAGGTTTGAAAGTAAGCATACTTACTTCAAACAATGTGCAAGGAAGCTTCATAACTTCAAAAACCTCTGCAAAACTCTTGCTGAAAGACATCAACTTTTACAATCTTTTCTAAGTACTGGGTCACTGTTCCCACCCTCTGTAGTAGTAGAGAAGGGAACTGAATTCATTGCTGGAGACTACAATGCCAAGATAATACAGTCAGTTGGTCATCTGAACTTTGATCCTCTTCATACACTTATAAGTCATAGTGTGACTGTAAAAGGGACAACTTATAAGAGCAACATGTTTGTGGTGATAGGCCATAATGATGACGGACTTATAGTAGGACAAATCAAAAAGGCTATCATTCATAACAATTCAGCTGTGTATTTTATCACTGAGGTATACCAGGCTGTTCGTCAACCTTACAGTAACAGTTATTGCACTACACCAATGCAGGAGGCCTATTACTGTGTCAGTCAATCAGAGCTTCTTGATTATTACCCACTGCCTAAATATTCAGTTTGTGGCATGTCTTTGGTAACTCTTCACCACTCTGTCCCCACATTTTAGATTCCTTTCCTACATGTCAATCCATAACGAGATAAAGGCTATCATCCTCAGGGCTTTGCCCAGTCTGACTGAGGAGATTCGAGAACATGTCATCACTTCACTTGAACGCTCAGGTGTGGAATCTATAGAAGACCTCGTATATGTACAACAGGAAGATCTCAAAGATGTCCTGCCTATTATACAGCAAAGGAAACTTTTGGAGGCATTCAAACTTGGTAAGGTTTTGTTTCTATTTGTAATAATTATTATTATTAATTGTTTTGTTTTACATGTATATGCTTTTTATTGTCAAAGGGATGCTAACCATTGATTTTCTATCATTCAATTTTCATTGTTATATTGAAAAAAAAAAATTAACCTACATCTTGGTAAGAAATTGGATTAGCTTTTAAAAAATTGTATTTTAATTGTATGTGTTTCAGAAACTACAAAAGTCACACTTGATCTCCAAATATTGCCAGATGAGTCAACAGATACAAGTATGTCTTCACTCTCCAGTCCACAGCCTTGCACATCTTCAAGCTCAAGCTCTTCACGAGCATCAACACCTTGTACTTTAAGCAAGGCAAGCCAATCACCCAACATATCCAGTAAGTGGTATGAAAATTTTGAGATTCCTTGGGATAAAATGCCTGTGGAAGTGCAGTCAGCTATTGCCAACAGCAAGCGCCCTGCTCCTGACAAGCGACGCCAGATGATACGTATCCTAGCTGATGAAATCAGGAAATGTGAGAATAACCCCACACGCAATGAATGTCTCATCATCTGCCGCAACATTGTTAAGCATTTCCCCAACAGTTTTGCAGATATGACACCAAGCGGTGTCATCATTGGTAGTGGATGTACTTCACTGCTTTGTCAATTAAAAACAAGAATTGAGAACATGAACCGTGCAGGGACAAAGAACAGACTCCGAACTTCAAAAGTGCCTGGACAACAGCATCAGAGGCCAAGTGATTCTTATGGATGCACACAATTTAACCCTGAACTGCCACCAGAAGAAACATATGAAACACTGGAGCAGAAGAGGCAACAGTTGGAGACCATTTATAGACAAGAAGGTATTCGCAGTGGTGAGAAGGGGGAAGTGATTAACCTTATGAAAACAACATTCTGTCTTCAGCGTAGACACATAAATCAGGCTCCATCACCGTCCATCGAAGATATGAGAATCCAGTGGCCTTACCTTTTTACACAAAGAGGTATCTTCATTCACTTCGAGTTACTAACTGACATTAACGTGTTACGTGTCTTGGACCTATCCATTAAGGAATGTGGACAGGGAATCAGGAAGTACCTGCAGACCAAATCAAAGAACAAAGATGTGCAGTCTATCGTCACCCAGGATGAAGATGGAGAGTTGACTCTAATACAGCTGCTGATGGCCTACTTCGATGAAGGGATAGAGGGACTAATACTCCGTGCTGATGTATGTTTGTTTACATTTACATAATACTTGCTATTACTGGGTTTGTTATTCTGTCATGTATAATTTTTATACAATTGTCTGTGTTCTGCAGATATCTGCCACGGCAGCAGATGTTGAGAGCACTCTGACCATCCCCGCCTCTCCACGACTGATACTGCTGTGTAAGTGTCAGATAAGCAAGGTTCTCACATCAGTCTACCTCATCAACATTGTTTTAGCCATCCCAGGCCATGACAACTTCTGATCTGCAAAAAATGTATTTAATTTACAATGAATAAAGTACTGATGACCATATTAGACACTGTTTTAGCTGCAATTTGTTGTCTTTATCAGTTGCCGGTGATGAAGCCACAATTGGAGGATGGATGATCACCATCGAAAATCATGTAATCTGTGAAGGTGTCGACCAAAGCATCATCACAGGGCTAGCTGCAGTTTTCTCTACTTACTACATCTTTAATCTACAGTACCAAGAAGAAGCTTCAAGGACCCTGGAGTTTGTACAAAGGTAAATATTGTTTTGGTATTGTGCCTTATTTCCCAGATCTGTTAAGAGCTTGTCATTTAAATGGCTAGTTCACTTTGAAATTAAATGTTGATGTGTTTTACCCCAAGGGCATCCAAGATGTAGGTGTCTTTGTTTCCGCAGTAGTTTCAATTTTGATGTTTTTAGGTCCAACCGTTCTTGTCTGTCAGTCATATAATACATGCCTATGGTCACCTCATAAAAGAAAATACACAGATTCAAATTAAACCGTAAGTACACATTTATGAATTAAGACACGAAACGAGCGGTTTGTGTGAGAAAACCAACAGTATTTATATCATTTTTTACCTCTTGAAAAACATAATGTCCATGTTGCAGTGAACGAGCTTCTTTGTGATTTGCGCGTACTGGCTTGTTGATGCGCCGGCGCGACTCCTGGCTGTATGTGCCTCTCGCGCGAGCATACGCAATTCTTTTCTTTTTAAACATCCCTAAACATATATTTTTTTAAAAAACATTTCTTGTTTAAAACATCCCGGATAAGCCGAACGCGCTCACACACCAAGAAGCTCATGCCCTCAACATGGATATGATGTTTTTCAAGAGGTAAAAAACTATATAAATACTGTTGGTTTTCTCACACAAACCGCTCGTTTCATGTCTTAGGTCATCAATGTGTACTTACGATGTGGAATTGTTTAATTTGGACTGTTTAATTTGAACCTGTGTATTTTCTTTTATGAGGTGACCATAGGCATGCATTATATGACTGACAGACAAGAACGGCTGGACCTAAAAACATCCAAATTGAAACTACTGTGGAAACAAAGACACCTACATCTTGGATGCCCTTGGGGTAAGCTAAAACATATCAAAATTTAATTTCAAAGTGAATTAGCCCTTTAATATAAATTGTGCAATGATTTAACAGAAAGCAGAGAACTGTCAATAACATAAACCATGCACCACCATAATTTAATGTTTGTTCTCATACATATTATGTTTGGAAAAAATATATTATCCATATTTAATACAAGTCTCTTTTATTTATGTAGTGCTTTATCAATACACATTGTTACACTCATATGGCAGAAATGTCCAAAATACAAATCATGCAGTTAGTTCATGCACATGTTGTGTGCACTTAATGTAAAATAATAAAGATATTAAATTAGTAGTTACATTACAGTTGAGAAAAAATATGTCAGTTTCATTTGATTCCGAGGTGGCTTTTTACATCCGTCACAGGTGTCAGTCAGGACTCTGAAATGAGATCATTCTTTCATAATGAATATACACAGAGGTTATTATCATGAGTAAACCTCTTCGAATAGTCTTATATAAAATTCATCATGACTTACCAAGCCTAATATATGTTATTTCTACATTGCTTTTTAGGCGCTTCATTGGTTTGAATCCAGAGAGAGGGACAAAGGCCAGCCAGGTGAAGGTGATCTCCAAAAAGACGGGGAAACTTGTCCATAAAAAGACTGCAACTGTGAATGTCCACGTAGCCAACCTGATAAAAAATCTTTTGGACTTTGAGTGGGGTTTTGTGCAGTAATACAAAGCCAGTACAGCTGATGTTCAACATCCTGTTTCAGAGCTGAAGTCGCTGCTGTGCTCTGCAGTTGAGTGTTAATGCAAAGTCAGTACATTGTTCTGCATTTGAGTGTTCAGTTGAAGTCAGTGCAGTATTCTGCGATTGAGTGTTAATGCAAAGTCAGTACATTGTTCTGCATTTGAGTGTTCAGTTGAAGTCAGTGCAGTATTCTGCGATTGAGTGTTAATGCAAAGTCAGTACATTGTTCTGCATTTGAGTGTTCAGTTGAAGTCAGTGCAGTATTCTGCGATTGAGTGTTAATGCAAAGTCAGTGCAGTGTTCTGCTGTTGAATTCTTATGTGAAATCTGAAATGACAGCACTTTTTGCAACAACATATTTAAATTCACAGGATTTCAGTATGCTGCTCTTCAGTGTGCATGTACATTGCAGAAAAAAGTATTGCTGTTTTACAGTACATGTTCAGAGAATTGTATTTTGTCCATTATTTTAATGTCCACATATTTGTTAAGTGGAAACAATGTTAAATGTATTTTATATATTGGCTTTAATAAAAGTCCAAAGTTTTAAGGCCATCTTTTGTGTTTAAGAAATTTTCTTTTTAGAATACAAATTTTAAATCATAAATAACAAACATTTTTAATATAAACTAATACATAAAAAACTGTATAATACCAACCAATAAATTACAGTATTACACTGTACATAATATTTTTTTTACAGTTCAGTACTGTAATATATTTTACAGTAATAAACTGTCATTCCATATTACAGTACATGCACTGTAAAATTACAGCTCAAAGCCGGAAAATTTAGCTGCCAGCTGTTTACTGTAAATTAACAGGATTTTTTTTTTACAGTGTAGCTACATTTCTCAAAATGACTCTTTCATCAATAACTGCTGCTCCACACAATTGATTCTGACTTGGAGCAGTTTTCTTCTACTGTGTAGCACAAATTACACATCATCCAGCTGAAAGAAAACATATTAAAGGTTTGATGGGCTTAAATGGTTTAAGCTGGCTGAGTTGCGGCTGGAAGCCTGGAAAGCTTCTCATCAGTTGATACTTAACCCTGCAAAGCTTTTACTTAGTAGACAAAAAGACAAATTTAGCATATGTGTTTCTGTTGCATATCGTAAAATATGCGACTTAGTGCAGTAGCTGATATTTACAGTATATGGCCAAAAAGGAAAATTCCAATAGCAATGAGATTTTTATAGCAGCATCACACAGTACTTAGATAAAATGCTTGTAAATATATGTTATCAATCTATATCTTAAAATAATATCTTACAATAATAGTAAGATGGCATTTAAAAGCTTAGTTTTATGATCAAAGCTCTGTGGTTTCCAAACAAACAGTGCAATGCAATACAATAATGATTAAGTGATGAACAAATAAACATTTCTCAAAAGAATTGTGAATTGGAATTTAATTTTTCTAAAAATAAAAAAAATATGTATGGATAATAAAACTTACCTCGTTTGCTTCAGTCCAGTTTTCATCTTGAAATATTAGATTCACTGTATCAATAGCAAGAATATTTTTAAAAAAAAAATTTTTTATGTTTGACGCATATAATACACAGTTTTGGTGCGATATAATACTCACTTTGTTGGCATGAGTGTGATATGCATTTTGCCACACCCCTAACCATTGCATATCATATGCATGCAAAAGTCAATTTCTACATAGAAATAGTATGCCAAATAGAAAAAAAAAACATTGTGCCATTGAAACGCACTTTCATGAGATTGGGTTACATATTACTAACACTATTAACGTTATTTGTATGTTTCACAAAAAAAAAAGGGTCTGAAGGTTTTTATAATCATACTTAAAGGCCTTTAACTTACAAAAAAATAAAAATAAAAAAGAAGAAGACAGACAGATGACAGAAGGCTTGTAGATTGTGTACAACAGGTGTTTCAGCCAAATATTCAACCCATATGACTCATTTAATGAGGTAACATATACAGTACAGACCAAAAGTTTGGAAACATTACTATTTTTAATGTTTTTGAAAGAAGTTTCTTCTGCTCATCAAGCCTGCATTTATTTGATCAAAAATACAGAAAAAAATGTAATATTGTGAAATATTATTACAATTTAAAATAATAGTTTTTACATTTATTATACTTTAAATTATAATTTATTTCTGTGATGCAAAGCTGAATTTTTAGGATCATTATCACATGATCCTTTAGAAATTATTCTAATATGAGGATTCATTATCAAAGTTGGAAACCGTTCTGCTGCTTAATATTTTTTCAGAACATGTGATACTTTTTTAGGATACTTTGATGAATAAAAAGTAAAAAAAAAAAGAAGTTATGATTTTAAAATATAAATATTTTGTAATAACAATATACATTACTGGTCAGTAATTTGTGGTCAGTAATTTTTTTTTCTTTCTTTTTTTTTTTAAATAAAATCAATACTTTTATTCAGCAAGGATGTGTTAAATTGATAAAAAGTGATAGTAAAGAAAATATATTAGAATCATTTTTTCTTTGAATAAATGCAGTTCTTTTTAACCTTTTATTCATCAAATATATTAGACAGCAGAACTGTTTCCAACACTCATAATAAATCAGAATATTAGAATGATTTCTAAAGGATCATGTGATAGACTGGATGTTACATGTGACACTGAAGGCTGGAGTAATGATGCTGAAAATTCAGCTTTTCATCACAGGAATAAATTATTTATTTTAAGTATATTCAAATAGAAAACTATTATTTTAAGTTGTAATAATATTTCACAATATTACATTTTTTTCTGTATTTTTGATCAAATAAATGCAGGCTTGATGAGCAGAAGAAACTTCTTTCAAAAACATTAAAAATAGTAATGTTTCCAAACTTTTGCTCTGTACTGTAGTTCAAATCTATTCAACCATAATTATAGTGTCTGTTAGCTAAAACGCATATTTTAAAGTGTGATGGTTTTATCGCTTTACCATATTTGATGTGGCTGAAGGCAGTGGGTGGTAATTGCTCATTAAGGTACTTGTTCCCTCATGAAATATAGATGCAATTTTGTTCCAGGCTTTTATCTGCGAGTTAATAGAATTGAAATTCCCTGTCATTAAGGCTCTGAATTCCTCACTGCAAAGATGGACGATTTCAATCTGACATTCAGTTTAAAGGAAGACCCCCTGCAGAAAGGCTTATATCACTGCAGAGAGCAGGAGACATAATCTAATCATACAGTCATACTATAACTGCGAAACAAACATGCCAACTTGTGCATGCTTTCCATATGTTTTATTGTTTATGTCAACAGTTGTGCATCCATTAAAACTCACATTTATTGACTTATTTACCGAATATTTGCCTTTTTTGGTGGGATTTCCCGCGTTAGATTTCCCCACCTTGTTTTTCCCACAAAAACATAATGGCCCACAAAAACTAATACTAATAATAATAATGCTTTTAAGTTTTAATTTCTGATATATTATTACCAAATATTGGATTCAATCTTGTGTCAACTTCTTTTCTTTCAGTTAGCACAGGGTTTGTGTTTCCTTTGTAAACTGAATGATCGTGGACCTCATTGATCTGAGCATATGTACTTCATTTTTGAGTGAATAATGCCAAAATTTCAATCAAAAACTGAGGTACTTGTACTTGAGAAGCAAGACAACACAGGACAAACATGTCATTGTCTGGAACAGAAGAGAGTAGCCAGTCAAGCAATGGGGAGTTATATTTACTTAATAATTCAGTACTCTGAAATGTGATTGTGAATACTATTGTTGCTTGTTCATCGTTGTGCCAGTGTTTTATCTGCAAGAACAACATAGTGACAAAACGCACTCTGTAGAGCAGTTTGGCCATATAGGTTTACCACTTGGTGCCCTTTGTAAAATCTGGGTCCTGAAGTAAAAGTAATAGTCACACATCTGTGCTGCTCTAGTTTTGTGTGGTTAGAAATGATGACTCTGTGTATTTTGCTTGTTTGTTTCACAGCACCTCATTCTGCCATCCTGCGATTTCATGAGGATTTATTTCTCACAGAGTCCTTCTATTCTTAGCCAGACAGATGTAGTGCTGTGCTTGTAGTCACATACTCCTTATTTATTACATGACCAGGAGTAGCAACGATAATTTTGCATATTATCCACAAATCTGCTCACAGCTTCACATAGCAGTGTAATGTGTAAGCAATTAAGAACAATTTTTATGTGTCATATTTCTGGTAATCTGTTGTATGTATGATGACGTTTATGGGTAATGCATACTGAAGAATGAATTACCCAGCAATACTGTGTGAAGTGCATGATGGGTTACAGAGGTGAACGCAGGACACTGTTATTATCAGCAGAAGCTCTGAAGTGCAGGTGATGTGATTTGTAGGTGGTTATTTCTCCTGCTGTTTAACCCCAATCCACTGATAACAGTTTTTGCTGTGAACCTACTAACCCTGACCTTCTCTCTCTCCTCTCGTCCTTTCCTCTCATGGAATGAATGGCTGTTGAGGAATAAGGCTAATGTCTGATCAGTTAGTGATGGCAGAGGCAGGGGAAGGTTGAAGCTGCTGTAATTTCAGCACTTAGACTGTGTCTGATGGTTTAGTGTTCATTCATCATGTTTATATGCTTGTAGCAGCTCTGACACGGTCACACATTATCTCCCGTGCTGTCTCTGTTTGGTCACTGTTGTTAATCTGTCTCTTCTGAATTGGTCTTTTTAAGGTAAATTAATCATGTCCCAGCACAGACATTTAGCTCCTGCTACCAGTGTAACTCTATCTCCATTTAATTTTTTTTTTCTCACAATGCTAGAATATCTTACTTCAGTTCACAATTCTTGATATTTGATACCATTTTAAATACAACAGGGAAATAACAATTAAGGGCATAAAATTTAAAAAGTGGCCGTTGTACTAGTTTGTTCCCTCATTTTAGTTAAATCATGGACACATTTAATTTAATTTAATTTAATTTAATTTAATTGATATATATATATATATATATGCATATGTTTTATTATTATTATTATTATTTGTCATGTGCATGCAAATGAGAGAGCAATTGGAAAGTGACAAACAATATTAGAATTGTTTATGCATAATGCCATCCCAGAAATAATTGTACATTCTGTTAGCAATGTTGCAAGAAATTTTGTAATTTGTTACTCATGTTATATAAGAAAATTATGTTTAATTAAATTACTTTTTACATATCATATATATATATATATATATATATATATATATATATATATATATATATATATATATATATATATATATATATGTATTAGAATTGTATACCATCTACCATCTACATAATACCATCTCTGAAATAATTCTCCATAAGAGTGTACCGTATAATCTGTAAATAAAGGTAGCTGTCAGGAGTTTTTAGCCTGATCTTCATCTCTACAGACAAGAACAGAGAGAGACCAGCAGGGTGTTAATTTGACCACTGCTGCATATATGTTTGTTGAGAAAAGGCAAAAATTATCACTTTTGTACTATATGAATATAATTGGGAAATAGCAAACCAAGCTGTAATATCCTATGAAATCTTTTTATGATAAAAAATTGATGTATGGAAACTCACAGTATGACAATTTATTGTCAATATGAACTCTTCATCATATCACATCATTTATACTGACAGATTTCACATTCTTTCATGTTCAGATTTCACTCTCTCTCTCTCTTCTCTTTTTCAGAATAGAGTCTGAGTCTGTGTGTGGAAAGAGAGGCAGTGAATGGACTTTTGCTATTACAGCAGCGTTACGTTTGGTGCACAGCACTGGAGCCACTGTTTAGAATTGCAAATGCATGAATATGTCCACATCCATGACAGGCTTTACTGGATCTGTCTCTGGCACACACTTACAGTCTGATCCGTCTGCAGTCCCTTCTTCAACATGTTTCTCTCTCATCACTTCAAATAGCTTTAAAGATATTAGTTTTGTTTTAGTAATTATAGGTAAATGGATAGTTCACCCGAAAAAAAAAAAAAAAAATCTGGCTTGTTTTTGTGCATATAATGAAAGTCACCAAAACTGTTTTGCTACCAATATTCTTCAAAATACAGTATATTGTTTTGTGTTCCCCAGACTCTTGTGACAAAGAACTGTGCATAATTGTGTGCACTTGTAGTGTACTTCAGATTTTAAAAGTACATAAAAAAACTGTGCTTAATACATAAAAAACACTTACGTGTACTTAAATTGGGTCAATATTCACAACTTCTTCTTAACACACTAAAGTACACTTTTAAAAAGCACACTTTGCATTTATTATACATTTTAAATCACCGTGTTTTAATTCTCTTTTGTCATTCTTTAAAGAAGTACACTTTGATGTGTTGACTATTATAAAGCACATGAAAAGTTGATTATGGTTTTAACTGTAATGTGTTCTTCAATATTACATTAAAAATAAATGTCATTTAGTATATTTTAGTTTTAATTTTAGTAGATTACACTTTAACCATATTTCAAAGACAATAGAAATAATACTGAAATTATGTACTGAAGCCCTAGGACTCAGTTCAGCTGCATTTACTATAAATGTAAACTATAATAAACTTGAATTTAATTGTAAATAACATGCAATTAAGTGTCTGAAAACTTCATTCAGTTCACACAGTACATTTTTTTGAAGTATACTATTTTAATAATAAGTTAGTGTACTTTATTTATTTATTGACAAGAAAAAGAAAGAAAGAAAGTCTTACAAGTTTGGAGTGAAATGAGGGTCAGTGTATGACAACGTAATTTAAACTTTTGGGTGAATTTTTCTGATGCAAGATTATATATATCTTAAACAAGAAGCAGCACTAGTGCAGAATAGGAATAGTTCTCCTTTGAATTCCACCAGATTCTCCTTTACTCAGTCCTCCTGAGATTAAGTTTTTCACCTGTGAATGAAAAATGAAACCTCTGTACTGACATGACAAACTTCTAGAGGCCATCGTCACAGAGTAATGAGATCAGTCCACAGGTCTGTCATTCCAGGCTTTACTTCACCAAGTTAATTAGCAGGAAAACACCTGGTCACCCTTGATCTCTAAATATAAAAATCCCATTCAGTTTATGAAAAAGGCTGCATGTGTGAAAGCAGCTGTTAATAAAAAGCATTTCATGTTGTATAATGCTTCCGCAGTTTTGCTTGCAGATTTCACCACCTATTATTACAAATACACATTTTATCCGGTAAAATCGAACCTTCCATGGTTTCACCTTTCAAGTCTGAAATGGAGTCTATATGAGGGACTCAAGGGATCTGGGGCTCGGAGCGCTGCAAACCTTTGTCGTTTCCATGGAAACTGAGTTGGCTTGTCAGTGTATTTATTCACAGCACTCTCACACTCCAAACATGCCGAGTGTGAAAGAGTCTATTCAGAGAAAACCCCCCGACATGACTGTGTGTAAGACGCGTGCTATAATTACCCAGCTTCACTGTTACAGCAGAAGCACTCTCTGTTCGTCCTGTGAAAGTCAATAGATTGTGTGAAGCATCCAGCTTCAGCAACAACAAGGTCTTTCAGTCACTGGTGAAGAGCGAGCTCATTACACACATTACCAGAGCCTTGAAAAAAAGAAAAATAAATGTAAAACATTATATATATATATATATTAGAACCTTAATTTTAACTTGTTAATTTTGTTTGTTCAATTATATTCAATTATATGCAAGTCTCTTCTGCTCACTAAGCCCGCATTTATTTGATTTAAAAAAAGAGCTATTTAAAATAATTGTTTTCTATTTGAATATCTATTAATATGTAATTTATTTCTGTGATCAAAGCTGAATGTTCAGCATCATTGCTCCTGTCTTCAGTGTCACATTATCTTTCAGAAATCATTCTAATATGATGATTGGCTGCTCAAGAAACGATTCTGATTATTATCAATGTTTAAAGCAGTTGTGCTGATTAATGTTTGGTGCAAACAGTGATGCATTATTTTTTTCAGGATTCTTTAAAACATGTTTTGAGAACACTGTAATCTTATGTAATTAGAAATATCTTCACTGTCACTTTTGATCAGTTTAATGCATCCTGAATAAAAACTTCTTTAAAAAAAATCCTAATGACGTTTATACGTCTGTATGCTTCTGTTAACTTATAAAGACAAATCTTAAAAATTGGTGTTTACATGTGTCTGCCTTAATGTTAAACCACACTATAGTGTCATTAATATCTCATTTTAAATCATTCCTTTATTATTAATACAAAATAGCATTTAAGCTTTATCATCTTTTATATATTATACATAATCCTTTCAGTAAAAAAAAAAGTGGTACCATTAGGATTTCATCAGTATGTGAACTAGTTGCACAGTTTCACAGTCTTTATTTGGGTAAATGATGTCTCTCACCCCAGTCTACTCCAGTTGTGAAAACACTGCATGATTGCCCACTGTTTGTTTGAGCTGCTCGATCAATATCCATTTGTCTGTGAACTGTAAAATATCTGACTGAACTTACAAATCTGGAAAATAGAAACAATTAGAGAGAGCTCAGTTTAATCACTGATGCTCAGTCTTAAAGGAATAGCTTAAAGGAATGGGTGCCGTCAGAATGAGAGTCCCAAACAGCTGATAAAAACATCACAATAATCCACAGTTCATCATTTAATGTCTTGTCAAGTGAAAAGCTGTGTGTTTGTAAGAAACAAATCAATCATTAAGACATTTTAACTTCAAAACATTTCTTGTTGCTGAACTAAGTCTATAATATATGTAATAACACTTTCTCCTCCAGTGATAACGTTTTGTAAAGTTTTGTTGTAAGTAATTGTGCAAACTCATATTTGAGGTAATTTTCACCCTGTAAATGCAGCTGAACGTTTTATTTAGGAATACTGGAGAGAGAAAAAAAATGTAGTTCCTGATGCAGCTCAATATTTTTTGCCATCTTTCATCACTTTGTCAGCAGGCAGGTTTGCAAAAGGACATTGATTGATTTTTAAAGTCTGTTATGATGAGCAGAATGTCTAATTTAGGATTAATTATGAGATTCGTTGTTTTGCATTTAAAACTGATGTTGCCATTACAATCGTGACAGTCAGTTAATAAGAAAAACCAATCCACTGATGCGTTGCTACATAAATCATCTTGATTTACAATAATAAGTCTTTGAATGTTTTGATGGCTCATTGATCTGTTCATAATCACCATTTAATTTAATCATGTTCTCTTGTATTCATTCCATTTTAATCAGCTCATCTGTGATTTAACAGGAAATGTGATTAGACTGTCATTATGCTTTTATCCATATCTCTCCCCAAAGCAGCTTTTTAGCAAGAGAAACAGATGCTTGCAATAATCACATAGATACAGTATATCAGTACATTTAAATGAACCAGGGAAATTATGCAAATACATGGATAAATGAGAAATGATCTCTGAACAGGAATCATAAGCATCTTGATATTTACTATGAACTGGAGCTGCATACAAAGTTTAATCTTTTACTGTCCTTATGCATTTTTATATTAGTAAACATCATCTCAAAAATATTTACTGAAAACGTCCTCTTTTTTTCGTGACATTTCGAGAGATGTCAACAGGTTTGTGACCTTCGAGTTTAACATGCTGCGGTGTTGTAACAACTGTGGCTTTTCTTCAGGAAGAAAACAAGCTTATTCCCGTTTTTTAATATACTTTGAAACATTGTGATAATATAAATGTACTTTAATCAGCAGTTACAGATTTTAAAGAAATAGTTCACCCAAAAATGCATCCGAGATGCGGATGAGTTTGTTTCTTCATCAGAAAAGATGTGGAGAAATGTAACTTTCCATCACTTGCTCACCAATGGATGCTCTGCAGTGAATGGGTGCCGTCAGAATGAGAGTCCAAACAGCTGATAGAAACATCACAATAATCCACAAGTAATCCAAACCATCAATGAACAGCCTGTGAATCCAAAAACTGCATGTTGGTAAGGAACTAATGCATAATTCATAAAAATGTTTAAACCATGATAAGCTTCCTCTCCTGTTGTCCTTTCACATCAAAATCCACCCACGTGTTTATTTACAACTGTTTTAACTTGTAAACAGTGCTTGATCTGTTCATATTTCTCCCCTGATTCAGATAAGATGACTTTTTTACTGAAATATTATAGAGGAGTTAAACACATCTAAATGATGGATTTGTTTTCCCCACTGCACTGATTTTTCACAAGATGCTCATTGATGGACTGGAGTGGAGTGGATTATTGTGATGTTTTTATCTGCTGTTTGGGCTCTCATTCTGATGGCACCCATTCACTGCAGAGCATCCACTGGTGAGCAAGTGATGCTATGCTACATTTTTTCAAATCTGATGAAGAAATAAACTCATCTACATCTCTGATGGCTTGAGGGTGAGTACATTTTCAGCGAATTGTTCCTTGTTCAAAGATTGCAAGCTCGACCTTCAGCCGAGTCCCATTTTCATGGGTTCAGTGTCTATTATAGGCTGTGCTGAGTGTGAAAGCTTTAAATAGAAAGCCTCTGCAAAAGCAGTCAATGTGATCAATACGGCTATACGAGGTGAACTAAAGGGAGACAAGGAGACTGCTGGAGATCAGTGATGAACAATGTGTTAAAGACATAGAGTAATGCCTCCATAAAGCACAGTAGAAGCTCTATGTTGCATTAATGTTACATTTGCTAATGTTGCTTTCATTTTATTTTATTCAAATTATATTTACCCACAGCAAGGAACAGAACAGCATAATCTTATAATAAATTATAAATATATATTCCACAATGTATTAGATGTGTAAACGCATTAATGTATGCCTTCTGAAGTTAAAATGAATGTTTGTGAAACTGAAATGAAAAAGTGCAATTAGGCAAAGGCTTTTAAAAATTCTATAATGACATGTTTTATACGTATACAATTTCCACAAAATCTTACATTTTAATCCGTTTTATCTGTATTTTTCCTGCATAATGAGAATGCAAAGAATTTTAATTTCCCCAACATTAGGGCATAAATCAATATGGTATAATCGGGAATATATAATAGCAGTAAACAACCTGAATCTTGGGCTTTCTTGCTCTTTTCATAAAAACAACTTTGGAAAAGCGAGTGTACTAGCAAAACACTAATTATATGCCTGTTGCCAAGCAGCAAAATGTTTTTTTCAGTGAAAAATCTGAAACTAATTACAATGATTAAGTACAGCGATTGCTAAGCTATGACATGAAAGACCCAACACATAGCTGATTATTTGCAAAAATCCATGCCTATAGATAGAATTCACCACAGGAAAGTTGTTTCAGGTTTATGAAGTTACGACAAATATTGAATTAATACACTCTTTTATAGAAAAAAATATATAGTTATATAGTTTGCAAAATGCAACTAGAAAGAATTATATATTTAGAAGATATTTTGTAGGGATACTTAATATTACATAAATCCTCTTTCTTACTTACAGTTAGCGGACACTGGAATAAAGCATGGGGATATAATGAAGCTGTCTCATGTCAAGTATCAGGTCATGGTGCTCTGACAGAACGAAGACTCTCCCTACTGAGCTCTGTACTTAGGGCTCAAAGCAGCGACACCCTGGCGTTTCAATGCTATAGTCATTTACTGTGCAGTGCAGTACATGGTGCCCTTTCATTGCTTAGACTACTATTATCAACTATTACTCACATTTTGTTCTTTGACCTACAGCTCTAGAGGATATGCATGGTCAATGATATAATTTATATTCAAGGTTATATTTAACAATAAGATGAAAATGTAATTTCCACAGAAAGGCTCCTTTCACACACACACACACACACACACACACACAGGTATATATATATATATATATATATATATATATATATTAATCAAGATTAACCATTTGACAGCACTAATATACTGTATATATATATATATATATATATATATATATATATATATATATATATATATATATATATATATATATATATATACATACAGTATATTAGTGCTGTCAAATGGTAATTGCATCCAAAATAAAAGTTTACATATTTGGGTGTACATTGTATATGTATTATGTATATATAAATACACTCACATGCTTATAAATTATTATTATTTTGGTATATTAAATATATGTATATATTTATATAAACGTACATAATCGTGATTAATCACATCAAATAAACGCAGGCTTGATGAGCAGAAGAAACTTTTCAAAAACATTAAAAATAGTAATATTTCCAAACAAACACACACACACACTCACACACATATAATTATATGCATGTACTATTGCATCATCATAACTGTAGCAGTTACATGATTTCATTCAAAACATTTTTTTCTGGTTGGTTTCTCTCAGTGAGTGATGAGTGGAGTGATGATAAAAGTAAAGTAAACTTTCATAGAAATAAGCTTTCTATCATTGTTTTAAGCAAGAACACATTGTTACACTATAATAAAACAAAGCCAAATAAACGGCTTGCAGAGTGGTTCTGTAGCTTATGCCCCCAAATATCATGTAGGCCTACCATCCTTGACTTTTGAAACATGCTATAAAGCTTGTATAGTTTATGTTCAGCTCTCATAACTCATAAACTCATAAAGCACCAGTCTGACGGAGGGCAGTCCTGTTACCGGGGGGCAGAGTCAGCGCTGTTGTGCTCAGCACGGGCTCGGTACCGATAGGTCAGTGTACGGTGGTCTGCTAACGGCTCTCCTCAGCTCCTCCTCCGAGCAGCAGTGATTGCTCGTCCGCGTGAGGACAGCCTCACTGAATAATGCAATGAATGCGCGATGCGTTGCGTCTAAAGTTGTGGACTTCGCTCAGAGCATTAAAACCGCGTAATCCTGGCGCAGATAGTTTTCCGTTTTTAACAGTCTCAGCTCTCTGGGTCGGTTTGATATGAAGAAACTGACTTTTAGCGAGTTTTAATATGTTGCGACTTCTTTTACGCGAGCTGTCAATCACATCATCTGGATCGTGCGCGCGCTGGACTTCACGACAGCTAAGGGTGAGTTAGTTACATTTTATAGTCTTCACGATGTTGGAGGATGTGGAATGTCAGATTGCTTTGGAGGAATGCACTCGAGTAGGCTACGTGGGATTTAAAAGGCAAAACTAAAAGATGTAACATGTCACGGTTGTGGATATGTGGAAACTGCCATAAGAAGGTTAAGATTAGTGAAAGTTTCGGTTGCTGTGGGTCACATGAGAGTGGATCAAACAGATGGTAACAGTAATAATAAAGCGAGATGGGGTCACAGTCTGGCTGCAGACTTCAGATTCACGTGCACTGTCAGTCCTCCATGACGTCACTTGTGCTAAGTGTCACGGAGCAGGAAATGTTGCTGCATTTATTTGTGCATTTAACTGGTTCTCAGGAATGCTTGATTCTGTGATTGGACGTTTGCAGCATTCATCAGTCAACTGTTTCTTAATAATGACCAGTGCATATTGCAAGTTTTATTTTTTTATTTTTTTTTATGGCCTGTTAAAAAGCTGATAATTAATACATTTAGCTTAAGTATTTCAGGTCCATCCAGAGTTAATTATTTATTAGTATATAGTTAGTTTTGATATTGTATTTTTTGTCAAAACAAGCAGATTTTAATGCAGTGGTCAGAATTTATTTACATTTTTAGAAAATAAAATTTGAGCAGTTGATGCATACCCTTATGAAACATAAGTAGCTACACTTCAGCACACTTCAAAAAATAATATATGGAAATAATGCACTGCATGTAATATTTTCGGACACGTGCCTGCTATTTACAATTAAATTAAAATTTGTTATAGTTTGCATTTATATTAAATGCGGTTAGTTGAACTTAGCAGTTTTTTAATCCACCTAAGTAGGACTTTAAGTAGCCTACATCTTTATGTGTAATTTTATAATGGTTTCTGATGTCTTTGAAATATGTTTAAAGTTATTGCTGAATGCACTGACAAGCATTTATGGTGTACTGAAATACACTTCAGAGTAATTTCTATTGAAACTTTTATGTCAGGTATTTAAATAAATTTAGAACAATTAAAATATATTACATTTATGTGTAATATTACGTAACACACTACAGATAAATTGTAATCAAGTAAGAATAAGTGTTAAAAATACGTGTGCTTCTTTAAAGTATTTTCATTACATCAATGATTGCACTTTAAAATGCACTTTAGAGTAAAATGTTTAATTTGACTATTTCAAAACTATTTTAAAAGTGTACCTAAGTGTGTTTAGAAACATATGATGTGCTTTTAATACACTTATGTGACTTTTAATTCATCAATAATATAGTATCTGCAATAATGATATACTTTAATGATTTGAAGTACACTAGAAGTGCACATTCTTAGCTTTGTCCATCACAGTCTGATTGTTGATGTTGTTAAGGAGGCTTTAGATGGTGTGATATGGGCCAGATATTTCTGTGTGGAAATATTTGTGGGCCCTCATTTTCACTTTATGCTAAGGATGCCATCCATGTTGTAGATGAAGAAACTTCATTTTGCTTTTGAAATATAGCAGGGATTGTGTATCAGAATGTCTCAGTCTGGCTTCTTCTCTCTCTCTCTCTCTCTCTCTCTCTCTCTCGCACATACACACACACACACACACACACACACACACACACACACACACACACACACTCAGGCTATTGTTGCTTTTCTAATACTAGCTCTTCCCAGCTGTCAACTGGCACATGGTTATCTCTCTGTGTTTCAATTCTGAGTACAGAGCAAAGATGTATGTGTGTGTGTGTGTGTGTGTGTGTGTGTGTGTGTGTGAACAGGTGTCTGTTATAATATAAAGATTTAACTTGTTGGACTTGTGTATGTTATGCAGCTATATGCTACACGATGCTCGATCAGCATGTTGTTTGAGATTATGAGATGCTGAAGAAATGTAGGACAGTTTTGAAGTAAATCTGTGTGATAATACACTCTTGGAAGCATGTGGCCATCTTTACTCCACAGGAAGTGTCTGTGGATGGATCATGTGTGTCAATGTCAATCCAAACTCCACAGCCTGCTGTATTTACAGGATGAGTGCACATGAACGAGTCCACAGTGCTGTAACTTCCGCCACACTTAGCCAGTGAATTACACAGACCATTCTCTTCAAAATCCCACAGACATATCAGCAAAAGCTGAAAACCACTGACAGCATTTCCAGGACACCTACAGTATTTCAGTGTCAGGAAGAGGCAAAATCACTTACTGCACCTTTTGAGTTTTATTTTGAATGTGCTATTTAGCTTGTACGTATTTCTTGTACTGTTGATGAAGAATAGTTATAAAACTCATTCTTATGCACTTATGAAGCAGTCATGCTTGACATTTTTACTATTCTGTAGCAGCAAGAGTAAAATATGTAGATAAAGCATCAGTTACACAGTTAATACATATCCTTTGCTCTTCATGGTGTTGTTTTGTGTAGTTGATAGCACATTGCTCATAATTGCTTGGTCAACATTTAAATTCTTATTAATTATTTTTTTTAATTTTTTTTTATTGTGATTAATCGTATGATTTTGAAAGTGAAAAAGTGAAAGTCTTGACATTTGACAAGTATGGTCACCCTCGGAATTGGTGCTCTGCATTTAACCCATCCAAGTGGTGGGGGAGTCGTGGCCTAGTGGTTAGAGAGTTTGACTCCTTGACCTTTCGATTGGGAGTCCGACTCTCTAACCATTAGGCCACGACTTCCCCAAATCAAGCACCCAATACAATAAAGATATTATTAACTTAGAATAAAGTAGAATAAAGAACAAATACTACGATACATAAATATAATCTACAAATATATGTATTATATATTATATTTTGTTTCTATTTGTTACAATACAATTAGAAGTTAAAACTATTTTTACAATCACATTAGTGCAAGTACTGTATTTTACATATTATATTGCGTTATATGTTATACATTATATTTATATATTTTTTCTACATTACAGTACAAATACTATAATTTACAAATTATATTTATTATATAATTTGAAGTTACTATTTTTTGATGGTATGATTCTTAAATAATAATATTATATTTACAAATAATAGCATTATAATATATTTTATATGCTTTGCCTTACATTTGTTACAGTGCAATCTTTTCACAATTTCAATTTACAAATTATATTACATTATTTGCATTGAAATTAGGACAGTATAATATTTCGCATCACATCACATTACGTTTTGTTTTGTTTTTAACATTACAATAATGAGAATTTGGGGAGAATGTGCTGATGTGTTTATGAAGATAATTTGACAATGCTTCAAATTTGAAAATGTGCTTAATATATATATATATATATATATATATATATATATATATATATATATATATATATATATATATATTTTTTTTTTTTTTTTTTTTTTTTTTTTTTTTTAATTTACATGAGATTTTTCCCACAAAGTGTCATTGGCAGATGTTACACACAATCCAATGACTGATGTAGTGTAGGTTATGTAAGTATTTTATCAGTTTCTTCAGCATCTCGTCTTCTTACAGCTTATCCTCATGTGAGTTTTCTGTTCACATCTTGTTTTATGCTTTCTCTGCCTAGTTCAGGTTCTGGCACATGTCCCTTGTGTCTGTCTCATCTAACATCAAACACCTCCTAATTATAGCATGCCAAATTAGTGAAGATGAGTAGCCCTCAGTATCATACAGCAGTTTGCCTCAGTCAGTGGAGGGAAGGGGAATCCTGGGCCGCTGGTGTGGAAGTGTTGGGATCTAAGTGAGATTAGGCACATCTCTGTGGGCGTTACATCACATCAAGCAGAATGTGCTTTCTCTCAAGCCTTTCATCACACGGCCCCTCCAGCAATCAGAGGGGAGCCTTCCTCAAACTCCTGCTGTGAGTCTCCGCAGACAAACACACGTGCTGGTTACGAAACAAAACTAAATCGCTCATGATGTCGACGAATGCATTCATGGAGCCGAAATATTTCAGGCACAAGGTTTGATCTGAATCTGCGATTACACTCTTATGATTACTAGAGTTTCGTGAGAGACAGATAAAGTCAAAGTGAAGAGGATAAGAAGGTTAATCTCTTATTAAAATCGTTATTGCACAGAAAGTATGGTCAGAAACTGCCATTAACACAACATGAAAACATTTGCAAATGTTAGTAATGTGACATTTCTGATCATAAAGCAAATAGTTCTGAATGCTTGTAATCATGTAGGATTAGCGTCCATGTGACCTTGGTTATGTAAAGTTGTTGAAGTTATTACGTTCTGATGAAGGATGTCTGTAATGTGAGCTGTTGTCTTCATATTCTAATTAACAGCACTCTTGATATATCTCTGATCCCTGCAGAAAGATCGTCTCTCATTTCTCTGTAAATTATTTATTTGGATTTATAGTTTGTCAGTTTGTAATGCAAAATCAGTTTCACTGGGCTTACTGTAAGTGATAGGATATGATGTTTCCATATAAGGGGGTTCAGGAGATCTTTCATATGTTAACTTTTAAACATCCAAACTATGCATTTAATGCATATTATAACACATTTTAGAAGTCCCGTATGTCAATTGTATATATATTTTTTTCTTTTTGAAAGAAGTCACTTGTGCACACCAACCCTGCATTAATTTGATAAAAACACACACACACCCACACACACATATATAGATATATATATTAGGGGTGTAACGGTACGCAAAAATCACGGTTCGGTACTTACCTGGTTTTAAAGTCACGGTTCGGTTCATTTTCGGTATAGTAAGGGAAAGAAATGGAAACATTTAACTGCAGGTTGTTCATTACTATAAACTTTTTTTAACAATTTGTTTACACTTTTTTAAATACTTTTTAATAAAATATATATAAAATTAACAAAAGAATAAGAAATAAAATACTGCTGCAAAGTTCTCCACTAAATAAAATACTCTGTCTCAAAACCAATATCATATAATAAAATATAATGAAAAATATAAATAAATAACTATGATGACAGTGCAGCATTACCAATCCCAGCTTGTAGGGCTGCTCATATTTAAAAAATATATATAACTTTTCCAAAGTGTAAAGTGCAGCATCAACAGTTTCAGTTTTTAGACCTGCTCAGATTTTGTTATTGCGTTGGACCGATCGGAATTAAGAGCAAAGGTCTGTTTAAATGCCGACGGGAGCTGCGTTTGAATAACAATCGTTTCTTTCCTTGTTGTAGTGATGTTCACACTCGCGTGATGCCTTTTAAAAACATTAGGCCGGTGCTTATTGCACCTGTCAAACATAGTCTATTTTGCCGTCAATACTGTTGACGGTGTCCTTTATCAGTAGGCTTTATATTTATGCTCAACATGAAGTATAGATATCGTTGTCGTGAAGACAAGATCCTGGTCTGTCGGCGGTCTCCCTCTATATCACCTACAGTAGCAGCAGCGCGCCAGCGCCGCTTCAGGCACGATTCTGGTGTGTAAATAATCAGGAAACACGAGGCAGCCATCATGCAACTGACATGCAGCAGAAACGCCACGCTCACGCCACGCAGCCAGTGTGTCACCGGCCTTAGAATCAGCTGCAGGGCGGGATTTGCGCTGAACGCGGAGACTTCCGAATCCGCCACTTAATATGTTTGTTTGGAAACACGAAAATGTTCTGCACACAAAATATTGCATTCGGTCATTCGGTACACACGTGCACCGTACTGAAAGCCCTGTACCGAAACGGTCGGGTACGAATACACGTACCGTTACACCCCTAATATATATATATATATATATATATATATATATATATGAACTGTTTTCTATTTGAATATTTTGTCAAATGTAATTTATTGATGCAGAGCGGAATTTTCAGCATTATAACTGCAGTCTTCAGAACTCATTCTAATATGCTGATTTGCTGATCATTTCTGTTCATTATCAATGTTGAAAATATTTTTGGGGAAACCACAATACATTTACAATACACAATACATTTTACATACATTTCTGTTACACCAAATATGTAACCCATACATGTTTCAGGATTCTTGATAAATAGACAGCTCAGAGGCATTTATTTGAAATCATTTGTAGCATTACAAATGTCTTTTGATAAGTTTAACCCTCTTTGGTCTGAAGAAGTTTTGACATGCCCTGACATTTGTGTTTTTTTTCTCAGTATCTTAAAAACATATTAATGACTAAAGTCTTATTACACTTTTAGCACAAACTGAGCTACAGTAAATTGTAAGCAGCATGAATGTACATGTTTGTGTTTTTGAGAAAACAACATTTATGTGTGGATACTGAAAAACTAAAAGTCACTGAAATAAGGCTATAAAACACATACAAAACATCTGTGGATTATATGACCTGCTTTCATTATTCACAACTAATATACAGCTCCATTGGAAACTACTGCCAGATTTACATGATATGAATTGAGCGAACAAATATGACCAGAGGTAGCAGCTCCTCACCTCTAGTTTACACATATTGTTATAATGAGAATTATATGTGTCATTGTGTTAATGAGAGCAAGGAAGAGAAGCAAGGTTTTGTAGTGGCGATAGGCCTTGAGTGTCTGTCTTGACACAAAGACACAGTCTCTCCTTTCAAAGTAACCCAATCCTGTCACTATCTGTCAACATAACAGTTCCCTCGCAACCTGACAGTGGCTTCCTGCTGTTCTGCAGCGGAGAAATGTGGAACAGTATTGTTCAGCATTATACTTTTTTACATTTTGTGCATTGATGTAGTTGCTTCGTTTAGAAAAATCAAAAGGAATAATCGGTCTCGGATGTGGGTTGTTTTCATTTGGAGTATGGCCTTTGGTGTTGTGTGCAGTTTAGTGGAAGTGATTGTTTAAATATTGGATGTCAACTGGGTTGTATTTGAGTTTCTCAGTACTGGGTCAGCGGTCAGGGTGTTTGGCCTCTAGTCAGGCTTTTATTGCTCTTCAGCTAAACACTGACCCTGTAGTGTAAAATCATTTTAAAGTTTGTGATGAATAAACATACTATGATGATTTATAGTCAAACCACAGTGGTATGCTTTAAATCTAGGTGCTATTTTCAGTTTGAGGTTATTCACAGTACTTTTCCAAAGTACAATGAATACATCATTTATTCACCCTCAAGTCTATTCAATCCATATGGCACTCTTTCTTCTATGCAACACAAAAAGAGATGGTTAGCAAAATGTATGACAAATATATATATATATATATATATATATATATATATATATATATAATATAATTTTTTTTTTTTTTTTGGAATTTACATATTTGACTGAAGAAAAAAAAATCAGTAAAATATTTTTTTCTCAAGTTTGGTTACGAGATAAGCAAGAACCAACTGTGTTCAGCACCACTGACATCAAACCATATATGAACTAGGGAATGTGAGTGTGATTGGGAGCTAAAGTAAACAAGAACATTTCACTCAAAGCAAACATATGATGTCAGTAAGATTTACCATTAAATAAACCATGTTATTATATGAGAATAATAAACTTTAAAAGAATATACATAAATGTTAACCTAATGCAATGCTTTCGTGAGAGTATAGTTCTAAGCCATATCAGCACAGAAAATCACAACTTTTTATTTTCCGTCGGTCTTAGTACACGTAAGGCCCTATTAAATCTGTTTTATTTTTTCTCAAATTCGGTTTAATTTTTTTTCAAATTCTGTTTTTTCCTGTTTAGGGCCCTATGTTTTATTTTTTCTTCACCATATGTTTTATTGTTACCTTAAAATAGCATTATGAAATGTTTTTTCCACTCGGAAATTCTGTTGTGTATTTACATATTTCTGGTTATAAAATGAAGTCATAAAACTAATAATTATAATTTAAATAAAATAATTTACTATTAAAAATAAAACATGGAAGAAATGTTTTGTGATTATTCCTTAAAATAATTGTTGGTTTCATTTTAGTAGTAGTTGTAGTGGGCTATGCACATTCAGCTGAACAATAGTAATAGTACAAATGGCAAATACTTGTCATTAAATTAAACCAGACTTTTATTTTGACGGGTTACCATACCTTGATACTATAGTCTGGTGATATGACGCTAGTTTTACTCAAATCAAATGGTCAGATGCTCATGAAGTGACACTCAGTGCAGTTCTGGAGATGTTGTTCATGTATTTACGTCCTTATTTAGTGAGAGGAAAGACGCTGAAATCACCAGAGCGTTTCCGTGTGTGTAATAAACGAAGCCGCGCTTCTGCGCCCTTCATTAACACAGACACGCAGAACATGCAGGATTCATATTTAAGTAGACTTTTCCGGCTTAATATTTACAGATATTAGTCCATATCGCGGTTTGATGTAAGTTTAATGAACTTCTTTTGATTAATTCATTCAAAATTTGACAAATTCTGTGACTTTCCGGTAAAACTGTCAATTTCGTTTTTATGACTGGATTCCGCGATTCTGTCCGTGTTTTCTGCATCGCGGAAATCATAGGGTTCTATACAAGATGTAACTACAGAAGAGTCAAGTTTTAAATAGGAAAAACAAACTATTTTTGAGGAAGATGCTAACGGTCTAATCAGATACAATGATCTATGCTAAACTAAGCTAAAAGTGCTACCGCCAGACCCGGAGATCGGCTGTATGGATTAGAAAATAGTAAAACTCAACTGTTTAACTCAAGGGGAGCTGGAAATTTAGCCTTTTTAAAAAAAAGCAAAAAAAAAAGAAAAGTGGAGTGTTCCTTTAAGTTTATATTTATTTTTAATTTCATATTTACTTATTAGTCCTTGAATTGTAAGTAAAATGTTATGCTGAATGTACTGTCAAACTTTTATGGTAAACTAAAATATACTTTACTGCCATTTCTATTGAAACTTTTATGTATTTAAATACGTTTTATAGAATTCAAAGGTACAGCACGCACATCCAAAACAATAAAACTGGGTGCTGGGCAGACAAGTAGTTGCAAAGGTAAACAATGAGTCCGCACACCAGAAAATGCTCCTTAGCAATTTTAATGATTGCTCACCACGTGTAACGTTTCTGGCCCAAGCCCTTCATCAGACATGTCTGCCCGAAACGTTACACGGGGTGAGCAATCATTAAAATTGCTAAGGAGCATTTTCTGGTGTGCAGACTCATTGTTTACCTTTTAAATACGTTTTACACATTTGTAATGACACTCTACACCATTTAAAATTATAATCAAATACTTCACATGTGCTTTAGTATGCTAGTCAACACATCAAAATAAGTATACCGTATTTTCCGGACTATAAGTCACACTTTTTTTCATAGTCTGGCTGGTCCTGCGACTTATAGTCAGGTGCGACTTATTTATCAAAATTAATTTGACATGAACCAAGAGAAATGAACTAAAAGAAAACATTACCGTCTCCAGTCGCGAGAGGGCGCTCTATGCTGCTTAGTGCTCCTGTAGTCTACACTAAGCAGCATATAGCGCCCTCTCGCGGCTGTAGACGGTAATGTTTTCTCTTGGTTCTTGGGTCTAAATAAATGCGACTTATAGTCCGGTGCGACTTATATATGTTTTTTTCCTCATCATGACGTATTTTTGGACTGATGCGACTTAGGTGCGACTTATAGTCCGAAAAATACGGTACTTCTTTAAAGCATTATAAATAATTAATACATAACTTTAAAGTAAAACTTTTATTTAACATTACTACAAGTGCACTGTTTAAAAGTTTCTCTATTTCAGTGCATTTAATATGCTTTTGGTCTCATTAATATTACATTTGCTGCAGTTACAATCTTGTAAAAATATACTTTTATTTGAAATATAAATTTAAAAAACATACAAGTATAACTAATGTACACTACAAGTGCACATTTAATACAATAAAACACTTATTTTTCACAAGGATATACAGTAGTCATATGGGCTACCATTATTATTACATTATTATAGTGCTTTTTATGATACTTTTTATTATAAGTCCCTATTGTCATTTATTTTCACTGTATAAAAAAAGTAGCATGAATACTTTGTTGAATATGTCTGTGTGAGAAAAAAGGTAATTTGGGTTTGGCAAAACCATACTCTGCCAAAACAAAACTAAACATTATTAAGACAATATTGAAACTTATAGAAATAATAAATCAGATCTGTATTTATTTATTTATTTGTTTATTTATTTTATTTTATTTTGTTTTTCAGTTCATTCAGTAGTTCATTCAGAGATCCCAGTTCAGTGTGCATTCAGATGAGTACTTTATGCATGTGTGTGCACTCTCTCACAATCACTGTGCAAATTTTTGTTGTTGTTGTTGCTGATACATTTGTGTTCGGTAGTACATCTTTCTGTGTCTTGCATACAAATGTGTCCTTGTTACTGTTTGTGGTTCCGCATGCATTTTTAAAAATACCTTTGTGTTGAACTACTTTACAACTTCAGTCACCGGTGTCCTAGTTACCTGGCATCCTATCACCTTACTCTGATCTGTAGGCTGAGAGCAGCTATACGTGCCAGAAGACTGAGATGCAGAGCATTGTGGGAACAGCAACCTTAGGAACATGACCAACCCACAATTCCTTGTTGTTGGATAAACAGACAGTACTCAGGAGAGAGTTCCTGGCATCTTTAACAACAACAACAACAACAACAGAGACTCACATACACACACAGGTTCATTTCTATAGTCTGGGTGTTTATGCTTGTGTTTGTGTGCGTGAGACTGTCTCGGACCCACGGGGAGTCCTGGAGTACTGTTACACCGATAGCCGCCCCTTATGCATGTTTCATCAGCTGGGAGGAGAAAAGAGCCTTCCTTTGTCATCTAATACAGTTGTAGGCCACACACGCTCCCCTCATTTTCACTCACCTCCACAAGATCGTCCACCCAAACACCATCAAGTGCTCTTTGTTGGGTAAATGTGCAGCTAAAACAAGAAGAAATTACTCAATCGATCATTAAGAAAGGACTCTTCAAAGAAGAGTAGATCGACTTTTGTTGTGCCCTGACATTAGGCCAGTATTGGAATACTCAAGATCAACTTAACACCTCAGTTTCCTCTTAAATCTTTAACCACAGACAGTTCCTCGGTTGGCCTCTCACCTTCCCTGGCAGTGGGAAAGTAACTGTAGTGTCTCCGTTTAACATCTTACTGTGGATCACAGAGGCAGGGGTTGGTGAGCTCGGAGCATGACGGACACCCTTCGGCCGCCATCGCTCCAGGTGCACGTCCCCCGGGATGAGCCCAGCCACGGAGATGAGGATGGTGCTGGGAGCGGAGGTGGTACCGACAGCCTCGTCTGGTCCAGCTCGTCCACCCCCACCCTGCGGCGCCGACGCTTTAAGATGAGACGAATGAAGAAGCTGCCCAACGAGCGGGAGCGGATTGAGAACGGGCTGCTGTGGCACCCTGGATCACGCTCGGCTTCCAAAGAGTACCTCCAGCTGCCCTCCATCGAGATCACGCCATCCAGCGACGAGGACGCAGCATGGTCAAACAGCTCCACCCCGAGCGCCTCACCTCGGCGCAAACGATTCCTGCTTCGCAAGTGGCTGAAGATACGGGAGAGGAAGGAGCAAGGCAGTGAGAGCAGGTTGGTGCTTCAGACATGTGGTTTAATAGGCCTATGTCACAACTGGTGATTTCTAGCAACAAGTCGTCCTATTTTAGGACAGTTTGACTGACATTAAATGTTTGGAAGATACTAGTTTGCTTTTAGTATTTTATTCTGTAGGAATTGGCTTAGCTCTAGTAGAGCGCAGAAATGGCACACTTTTGTAGGCCACCTCAAAAGTTTGCATTACCTGATTCTTTCAACAAAAACCCAATACAATTTTTCAATTAGCTTTTGGATAGTTACAGTAATAAGCTCTTCTACCGACTTCAAATTTAAGTGAACTTAAAACAGTCTTCATTTAAATCCATTATAATCCATTTCATACTTACATGTGCCCTTCAGCAAGTAGGAAAAATATTTAAACTGAATAAAATTGTAAACACAAAATTCTAAATGAAATATAGATGAATCCTTAAAGCTACAAAAGTTATTGATTGCCTCTTTTTTATTTTGATCTTTAATGAACACACATCACAGCAGCTGGGTTATTAGGCCATTTGGCTTAAGTTACTTTAAGAGCTGCAGCTGTTGAATGTGAGGCGGATCATGCTCGTAGATTCAGTCGCGCTTTAATATGAAATGATACAGGCTACACTGTGCGCAGCTGTATTTGTGCGTGCATTTGAAGGGCACATGCTATGAGCCCAGTATAGTGTACAGTATATTCATCTGACTGCAGTTCACCGATGTTCTACTGAAGCTTCTTTGTCACCTGTACAGTTTCCATGCTCGTTTGAATAGCACCTGGTGCTTGATGTGGTCGTAAAGATGTTCTGTGTCAAAATAAATGCAGAAACAGCAGTTGTGAGTGGATGGCCAAGCCTAGTTTCACTCTTGCGTTAATGGCATTAAATATTATTAATGCTGTTAAACTGGAAAACGTAATAATCATTGTTAACTTGCTAGTTTTGAAAGCACTAATAATATGTATCATATAAATATATACACAGTGGTCGAAAAAGTTTTTGCCCCCTTCCTGTTTTTATTATTATTATTATTATTATTTGCATATTTGCCACACTTGAATGATTCAGATCAAACTAATTTGAATATTATACAAAGATAACCCAAGTAAATACAAAATGCTGTTTTGAAATTATTATTTCATTTATTAAGGGTAAAATCTGTGCAAACCTGTACCTGGCACTACGTGAAAAAGTAATTGGACTGTTGAATTAATGTACCAGTACTGTTTAAGGTCATGCCACAGCATCTCAAATGGATTTAAGTCTGGACTTTGACTTGGCCACTCCAAAACCTTAATTTTGTTTTTCTTGAGCCATTCAGAGGTAATCTTTCTGGTGTGTTTGGGATCATTGTCCTGCTGCATAACCCAAGTGCGCTTGAGCTTGAGGTAACAAACTGATGACTGGACATTCTCCTTCAGGATTTCCTGATATAGTGCAGAATTCATACTTTCATCGATTATGGCAAGTCTTCCAGGTCCTCAAGCTGCAAAACAGCCCCAGACCATCACACTAACACCATGTTTGACTGCTGTTATGATGTTCTTTTTATAAAATGCAGTGTTGGTTTTACACCAGATGTAATGGGACACACACCTTATAAAAAAGTGCAACTTGTGTCCATAGAATATTTTTACTTGGGGATAAAGACAAAAAGTCTTTATCTTGGGGATAAGTCTTGGGGATAATCAAGATATTTTTTGCCAAATGTGAGATGAGCCTTTGTGTTCTTTTTGGTTAGCAGTGGGTTTTGCCTTGGAACTCTCCCACGGATGCCGTTTTTCCCAGTCTCTTTCTTATTGTTGAATCATGAACACTGACCTTAATTGAGGCGAGTGAGGCCAGCAGTTCTTTATATGTTGTTCTGGGTTCTTTTATGATTTCCTGGATGAGTCGCCATTGCGCTCTTGGAGTAATTTTGGTAGGCCGGCCACTCCAGGGAAGGTTCACCACTGTTACAAGTTTTCTCCATTTGTGGATAATGGCTCTGACTGTGGTTTGCTGGAGTCTCAAATCCTTTATAACTCTTTCCAGACTGATACATCAACTATTTTGTTTCTCATCTGTTCTTGAATTTCTTTAGATCGCAGCATGATGTGTTGCTCTTTAAGCTTCACTTTGTCGGCCGGGTTCTATTTAAGGGTGCTTTCACATCTCTAGTTCGATTTATTTGGTCTGAACCAAGGCCAAACAATTACCGTATTTTCCGAGACTATAAGTCACACTTTTTTTCATAGTTTGGCTGGTCCTGCAACTTATAGTCAGGTGTGACTTATTTATCAAAATATATTTGACATGAACCAAGAGAAATGAACTAAAAGAAAACATTACCATCTCCAGCCGCGAGAGGGCGCTCTATGTCTTCAGTGTAGTCAGTGTAGCGCCCTCTCGCGGCTGGAGATGGTAATGTTTTCTCTTAGTTCATTTCTCTTGGTTCTCTCGTGGCTGTTTTCTCTTGGTTCTAAATAAATGGGACTTATAGTCCAGTGCAAATTATATGTTTTTTTCCTCATCATGACGTATTTTTGGACTGATGCGACTTATACTCAGGTGCGACTTATAGTCCGAAAAATACGGTATACATTGTAGCATTTTTCAGCTTTTTTGGTTCCTTTACACACCACACTGATTGCTTTGGTCCGTACCAGTTGAAACGATCCAAAATGCTGTCACATGAAAACATCTACACCACTCATTGGCCATGACGTATTTCCTAAACTGCTTTTCGATTGGTCAGAATTTACATGTGGGAAAATTTCAACATAAGAGGAAAAGCCAGCAAACAACACGGAGACAACACAACTATGTAGAGATGACTGCGCGGGCTGGTTTTGTCCCTGGCCATAATCTATTACATTGTTTGTATACACCACAATATGCAAAAAATGCATTTCTATAATGAAGCGCAGATGCGGCTTGAAAATAACGTTCTAATGCACTGCAAATGGCGAGCAGGAATCGCTCGTAACTTCAAGCGGAGGCGTGAATTAATTCTTCTTAACTCTGACATGCTCGTGGTCATCTGACCAAATTTATATGAGGCTCCGCTCCTCCTCACTACTCCAAGTTTGTCCACGAACTGCCATGCTAAAGTGCAAACTGTCAACAAACACTTCCTCATCCATTAATGCACAACGCAGCTGACTACGGCAGCTGGTTTAGTCTAAAAATGATCAGTACTTTTTGCAGTTGGGTCTGTTCGAGGTCGGATCACATTCTCACCACAAACGAACCGCTCCAGAGTTCGTTTGAAAACGTACCGAGACCACCTCTTCAAGTAGTTCTCGGTACGCTTGTTTGGTCCGCTTTTGGTGCACACCCGAGTACGATTGCTGCTTTCTCACCTGCCCAAACGAACCGCACCAAAGGGGGAAACGAACTCTGGTATGATTCAACCGAACTAAATGAGGCAGGTGTGAAAGCACCCTAAGTGATTTCTTGATTCAACAGGTCTATCAGTAATCAAGCCTGGGTGTGACAAGTGAAATTTAACTCAGCTTTTTAAATTTGTGTGGTTAATCACAGTTCTTTCATGATTTAACAGGAGGGGGCAATTAATTTTTCATGTAAGGTTAGGTAGGTTTGGACCGTTTCTTTCCTTTAATAAATTAAATAATCATTTAAAAACTGCATATTGTATTTACTTGCATTCTCTTTGTGTAATATTAAAATTTGCTTGATGATCTGAGTCTTTGAAGTGTGACAAATAGGCAAAAGAAAAGTAAAAAAATAAATAAAAACAGGAAGTGGGCAAAAATCTTTTCACGGCACTGTATGTACATACAGTACATATGAATATATATATATATATACATAAGGGGTGTAACGGTGCGCAAAAATCACGATTTGGTACATACCTCGGTTTTAAAGTCACGGTTCAGTTCATTTTCGGTACAGTAAGGGAAAGAAATGCAAACATTAAACTGCGGGTTGTTCACTATTATAAACTTTTTTTAACAATTTGTTTACACTTTTTTTAAAATACTTTTTAATAAAATATATATAAAATTAAAAAAGAATAAGAAATAAAATAATGCTGCAAAGTTCTTCACTAAATAAAATACTCTGAGTCTCAAACCAATATCATATAATAAAATATAATGAAAAATATAAATTAACAACTATGATTACAGTGCAGCATTACCAATCCCAGCTTGTAGGCCTGCTCATATTTAAAAATATATATAACTTTTCCAAAGTGTAAAATTGTAGTATCAACAGTTTCGGTTTTTAGACCCAGATTTCGTTATTGCATTGGACAGATTGGAATTAAGAGCAAAGGTCTGTTTTAATGTAGACAAGAGCTGCGTTTGAATTACAATACTTTTTTTCCTAGTTGTAGTGATGTTCACACTCGCTTGATGCCTTTTGAAAACCTTAGGCCGGTGACACACAGGCATATTGCACCTGTCAAACATAGTCTATTTTGCCGTCAATACTGTTGACGGTGTCCTTTATCAGTGAGCTTTATATTTATGCTTAACATGAAGTTTAGATATAGTTTTCGAGAAGACAAGATCATGGTCTGTCGGCGGCCTCCCTTTATGTCACCTACAGTAGCAGCAGCGCGCCAGTGCCGCGTCAGGCACAATTCTGGTGTGTAAAGACACAGAAAATGCGAGGCAGCCGTCACGCAACTGACACGCAGCAGAAACGCCATGCTCACGCCGCGCAGCCAATGTGTCACCGGCCTTAGAATCAGCTGCATTTGCACTGAACGTGGAGACTTCAGCCACTTAATATGTTCGTTTGGAAACACAAAAATGTACCTATGCTCCGCGCAAAAAATATTTAATTCGGTCATTCGGTACACACGTGCACCGTACCGAAAGCCCTGTACCGAAACGGTCCGGTAAGAATACATGTACCATTACACCCCTAATATATATATATATATATATATATATATATATATTAGGGCTGTCACGATATTCGATTTTTCATATCACGGTTATTGTGGCCATAAGAATTCACGATATCGATATATCGTGATATCTATAGAAACCTTGGAGGGGAAAAGATAAGTCAAATGATTTTTTACTTTGTTTATTGAGTTTTTCTTTTTCACCCAACGAACATAATATTGATACAGATAAATGCAGGGCACAAGACTCTGGCTTTCTCTGTCTTCTTTGCATTTCCTATAAAATAACAAGAGAGAAAATACTGTCAAGTTCAACAGTATGATGAATAAATATTAATGGTAACACTTTACAATAAGATGTCATTTATTAACAATAATGTATTAACATGAATGAACAACGAACAATACATTACACAATTTATTAATCTTTGTTAATGTTAATAAAAATTGAGTAATTGTTCATGTAAGTTCACAGTGCATTCATGTTTACAAACACAACTTGCGATTTTAATAATTCATTAGTAAATGCTGAAATTAACATGCACTAAGATTAATAAATGATATGGGGGGCCATATAAGCCATAATTCATTCTGGCACTCTCACACACATACATTCTCCATTCACGTACATACATTTCTACTCTCACACACATACATTCCCCTTTCACATACATACATTTCTACTCTCACACACATACATTCCCCTTTCACATACATATATTCTTGCTTTCACACACTTAAATTCTCCTTTCACATACATACATTTCTACTCTCTCTCACACACTTACATTCTCCTTTCACATACATATATTCTTGCTTTACACACATACATTCTCCTTACACATACATATTTTTTTTTTGCTTTACACACATACATTCTCCTTACACATACATATTTTTTTTTTGCTTTCACACACATGCATTCTCCTTTTACATATATATATATATATATATATATGTATATATATATATCACACTGACAAAACAGTCACACTGAAGGCATCAAGGGCTATTTGACCAAGAAGGAGAGTGATGGGGTGCTGCGCCAGATGACCTGGCCTCCACAGTCACCGGACCTGAACCCAATCGAGATGGTTTAGGGGTGAGCTGGACCGCAGACTGAAGGCAAAAGGGCCAACAAGTGCTAAGCATCTCTCGGGGAACTCCTTCAAGACTGTTGGAAGACCATTTCAGGTGACTACCTCTTGAAGCTCATCAAGAGAATGCCAAGAGTGAGCAAAGCAAAAGGTGGCTACTTTGAAGAACCTAGAATATGACATATGTTCAGTTGTTTCACACTTTTTTGTTATGTATATAATTCCATATATAATTCCACATGTGTTAATTCATAGTTTTGATGCCTCCAGTGTGAATCTACAATTTTCATAGTCATGAAAATAAAGAAAACTCTTTGAATGAGAAGGTGTCTCCAAACTTTTGTTCTGTACTGTATATATATATATATTTCTACCTTTTTTGGTATCCATTACTTCCTGTTTAAGCAGGACGTCACTCTCGGAGCAGGAAATACATGTGCAAGACCTGCTTAGCTCTTCGTCACAATTTTACAGTTATGCTACTCAAAGTCATCCTGTTTACTTTTCAAGTACATATTTTAAGTTTTTATTTTTAACATATCATTATGTAACCAACGTGTTTTAAAGATCTGTGTACAAGTACTTAGACACTGATTTTGATCATATTAACAGGGCTTAACGCTAAAGACATTTTCAACTGGTCCAGTTCGGCCTGTGGTTTATTTATTTTTTACTTGCCCTGGCTAAATTTTCAAAGGACTTGCCACAATCAATCAATCAATCAATCAATCAATCAATCAATCAATCAATCAATAAGACTTATTGTTTTCATTGTTGACTGGTAAACATTGTATTGTAATAAATAATAACCATTTTGCACAAATAAATAAACCATGCTTTTTCGGGTCTTTCAGGTAGGCCTAACTATTCCAGTTAAGGATGCACTGATCAGGATTTTATTTATTTTACAATCAAATGAGCCGATTCCCATTCTCGTTGCCAATTTATTTAGTTCTTCTTCTTTTTTTTCTTTTTTTTTACATTTATTAAATGTTTATTTTGCTCTGTTACTGGCCATACTAACCTTGAGCAAACAAACCAAAAAATATATATATGCAACATGAAGCAAGTGCACAAAACAAAAACATCAGATTGGCTTAATGAATATTTTAATATTACTATTTATTATTATTAGTGTTATTTCCTTAATTATATGTGTGTCTGCACTATGTTTGTAATTTCTGTACTGGAAGCTCCTGACGAAATTTCTTCTGTGTGTAAACACTTGGCAATAAAGCTCTTTCTGATTCTGATGAAAATGCTGATGAAACAGGTGGCGCTTATAGATCACTATTCTAGCACTGAGTTATTGCTGCAGGCAGAGCTGCAATTGAAAAAAAAAATTAAATAAGTAAATGAAAATCTAACAATAAATAAACCGCAATGAGTCTTGAGTTATTTAAATAATATAAAGATTTCGCTGTCCCTAACTTGCAACCTCCCACTTTATTCACTTCCTAAATTAAATGAAGAAAAAAAAAACCTTGGAGGCTTATAATACATCTATCTGGCAACACGACTGAGGCTGAGCTCGCGTCCTCAATCACAACTCGCTCAAAGGACGAGGGCATGTAACCTTTTCACAATAATAATATTTATTTTTTTTTAAAACCCAGATAGCTTGCTGAAATACATCTGCGGCTTCCTCATCTACCTCAGCCATGCTGATCAAGACCTGTCACGGTGAGCCTGATCACGCCTAACCTGCCTTCCGTTTCAACTAAACGCCTTCCATTTCCACTATACTCCTTCCGTTTCAACTAAACGCCTTCCGTTTCCACTATAATCTCTCTCGCACATACATACATTCTTCTCTTACATACATCTATATATGTATGTGTGTATATGTATGTGAAAGGAGAATGTATGTGTGTGAGAGTAGAAATATATGTATAAGGAGAATGTATGAGTTTGAAAGCAAAAATATATGTATTTGTAAGGAGAATGTATGTGTGCGTGAAAGCAAAAATATATGCATATGAAAGGAGAATGTAAGTGTGTGTAAGAGTAGAAATGTATGCATGTGTAAGAAGAATGAAAGTGTGTGAAAGAAAAAATATATGTATCTGAAAGGAGAATGTAAGTGTGTGAAAGCAAGAATATATGTATGTGAAAGGAGAATGTAAGCGTGTAAGAGTGCCAGAATGAATTAAGTCTTGCACGGCCCCTCATAAAATGATGTGGAAATGTTGTTTATTGTTAATGTTATTTATATATGTTAACTAATGGTTATCGCCAATACCGGTATATCGCGACACCCCTAATATATATATATATATATATATATATATATATATATATATATATATATATGCATTTGTGTGTGTGAAAGTATCTCGAGCTTGTGTTCACCACAGACCTTCAAAAAACAAATTATTTACACTTTATATTGTTTATTTATTTGTCCATTTGTTTAGTTCATTTGTTTTGATCATTGAAAAAAATATATGCTTTTATGTTTTTAAGTGTTCATTTTAAATTATCTGTTTGTTGCATGCTATGTTATTTAGTAGTTTTATTTTGTGGTTTAGGAATGAAATATCTTATTTCTTCAGAGAGCACACTGACTGTTGAACTGAAAGATTAACTTGCTGAATGCAATAAAGTTTTGGCCAGTGGCGGTTCTAGGTCGCTTTGTTGTGGTTAATAAATGATAATTAGCAGCCCACAGTAGATTATCCCTCTTATTACATGGCTACTTAATAAAAAATGAGATAATAGACCAAATTACCTGCAGTGCATGCCCAAATGAGAAAGCAAAGGCAGTGAGACTCATTTGGGGGCCCATGAGAAGCTTTCTGGCAGGATAGAGTACTAGCTATAATCTTTAACAATCATATATAGTGTTTAGTGATATTGATATCTCAAATAGCGCACAAATAGCACCAGTTGGGAAAGAGAAACAGTGGAGTTACAGTAGCAGAGTCTCTGCCTCTCTTGATGCTTTAACAGTAATTTTCAGAGTTTCAGAAGCCACAAACACAGATTTGACTGGGATATAAAATATATATAATTGTTTGCATCTGATGATTTGCATAATTTCGTATCAGGTTTTATATGCAAGGTCTGTACCACAGCTACATACTGTATTGTAGGTTCAGTTTTAGGCAGAATGCAAGTCCTTGAGCAATGCAGTTATATCCGGGGGTCTCCGGCAAGCTGTACTGTTGGTTGCTTTGAACAAAACAGGACTGCAAAATAAATGTTAAATGTAATAAATGTTTCTTTATAGGAGAGCCCATAATGTAATTTAGTGGTACGAATTGAATTTTGTGTCTCATTTAAAACAATGAGAGGAAAATCAATTGAATTACAAAGTCTGTGTTGCCTGTGCAAAGGAGATGTCACTGTGAAAGAAGGGAGTCAAAGAAAGTGTGTATTAGAGAAGGTCTTATAGCAGTGGTGTTGCATTTTGGTGATGTCAGTGCAGACAGCTTCGTTGATTATAATGGGAGCAATTTATGTTTGATGTATCATGGGTATAGTATAGGTGCGGTGAAACTTGGTGCATAAAATGTAGAATTCAACAGATGCGCAATCACAAACTCTAGATATAGAAGTTAATTATCAACACCCTTCAGTTTGTTACATAAAAGGCATGACGACGGAGTGGGGATCCATTTGCAGGCTTTATTAAAAGAGAGCATGGTCTAAACAGGCAGGGTCCAGAAGCAGCAGCAAACAGTAACAACAGAGATGAGGCAAAAGAGTAATCCAGATAAACAAGCAATGGTCAGGGCAGGCAGCAAACAATCAAAAACAAGGAAATAGTCTAGGATCAAAACATGATAATCAGGAAACACAGAAGGATAAACATTCAATAACCAGCAAAGTCAGTGTCTGTGCTACTTTTAAAGTCCTTCTAATGTGAGACAGTTGTGAACTGATTATGAGAACTGATGAAAGACAGGTGATTGCAATTGATGATGTGTTCAGGCAGAGGATTATGGGAAATGAAGTCCAGGATGAGTGGTATAGGGTACAGGATGGGGTGTGCTCTAGCAGAGCTCATGGGCACTCCAGCTACAGCTTGTGGCACAGCTGTTATACAGCTTTTATTTTATTTTATTTAGCTGTTATTGGATTATGTAAATTTGTTGTATGTGCAAAGTTCAAGTGAAGACCACCAGACAGAGCCTCACAGTTTCATATTAACCAGATGATGCAAGATCAGATAATGTTAATATGGTTGAACACTGGAAACACAAGACTCAGCATTGTACTCACTGATCTTTAGACTGTGAAGCTAGAGGAAAACTACATCAACACCACCCATTATTCTTATTTCAATTTCATGTTTTCGTTCTTTATATTTTGTTCATTTTGTTATTTTATTTTTTTACTTTTTTCTTCTTTTTTGAATGCTCTCACCTTGCAATATTTGAGTCATCATGAATGGTACGCCAAATGTTACGCTTTTGAAGGGAAGTGTTCTGTTTTTTTTCTGTTATTTTATTTTTAGTTTTATTTTTTTATGTAGATTTACAGGAATGTATAATTAGAATTCAACTCCAACATCCTGTCAGCTGGTTTTGCACATTAAAGCACTGGAATGTTACAGTATATTAAATCAGGCATTGAATCAATCAGCTTTTTCTTGCACCTTAATACTTCCATTATATTATTTGATGAATCAGCCTTGAGTTTTAAAGTAGTCAATTACCAGAATCAAGCCTTATATGGTAGTACACTCAATATGATCACCAGGACATATAATATTACTTTTGATGATAATATCTAGTATTATCAATGTTTTATTCCATTTTGAGAGCAAGATATAGATATGTGATTTGAAAGGCACAGCTGTACAGTTATATACTTTAATACTTGCTAATTTTTTATCTCTTCTGTCAATTATTGATGCAAAATGCAAGCTATTAATCATTGGTTTTAATGGAAAGGTTTTAAGACTGATTTGATGGGTTGAATATTTTCTTTTGAACTGAGGGTTCCTGTAGCACAAACGCTGGTCCCAGGATATGCGTTGAATGCTAAAATGTGTTTCATAAATGCACTGTATGCTGCTTCAGATAAAACTGTCTTCCATATGCACAGAGGTGATGTAAATCATTGAATTACTGTAAAGCAACACACACATTGTGCACTTGAAATTATCTGAGAAATCACACTCTCCAACAAAGTGTTACATAAATAACAGTCCGGATAACAGGTTTGTCCTGTTTATGTCAGTTGTTCGTTTTTCCATATGGTGTGTCGTTGTTGTGTTATTAGCAAATATGGAATTACTCATAATTCTTTACATCAGCGGCAGTATTTGATTTTTATGTGTTTATTAGCATTTTTTATGTTGTACATTAGGTTATAGGTAATTTCTCTCACTGCAGGGAAACTACAGGTCCATATAGAATATAGATTTTGCAGTGAGATGCAGCATGAATTACATTTAGACAGATAGTTCACTTAAAAATGAAACTTCTGTCATCGTTTACTCACGCTCAAGTAGTTCTAAATCTGTATTAGTTTATTTCTTCTGCTAAACACAAAATAAGATATGTTGCCGATTCTACAGTATTTTTCCATACTACTAGCAACTGCGAATCAGGGACAGAATTTTCTTTTTTGTGCAACAATGCAGATTTTATGGCACCCATGCTGAAACCATCTGTGTATGCTCTCTAGAGTTTCAGCCACAACAATTAAGTGATATCCAAGCAGTCCACCTGTCTAAATCAAAAGCGTAATGTGTCAAGGTCTCTATTCTTTCACTTTTCAAAATACAGATTATGTGGTGAATTTATGTAGATTAATGTTGAACATAGACGACAGGTTAATAGTTAAACAGACTGCTATGTATACTGATATTTTCCTCTTGTGAAGTGTCAGTTGTGCTTAAAAAAACTCAGAAGCTGCCGTGATGCCAAATAAGATCACATTCATTATACATCCAGCAGAAAGGTGGGAACAAAAAAGGTGTTTTTGAAGTGTCTACGATAGTGTTTGTCAGTAACTGAGACTTGATGTTTAGCAGCTGGTATTTCAGATCGTTTACTCATGCAGCATGCAAAAAGTAGCCTTTTAAACTCACATTCAGCAACATTTAGTATCTATTGCATGACTTAAGAAGACTTGAAATGTAGCATATGAGACACTTTGATGGTGCTTGTGCATCAGCTGTAAAACTTACTTGATAGTTTCAGTCTCCGTTTATTGTAACAACAGAAATGTAAGACAAGCACATCTTTCGGAACAATTATGAATTTACGCTCAAGTTTAGTTTACAACCAGAGTTGTTCTCGTATCTCACTTGCTTCCTCATCTTTGTGTGCTATTCTATAACATCTGAGTCTGGGTTCGGTAAGGTCTCTTATCTGGGCTTGTGAGCGCTATGTCTCGTCTCGTAGGGTTTCTCGTGCTGCTCAGATGCATCTAGACCTTTCACAGTCTGCTTTTCTCTGATAAGAGCTTCTGCTGCTATTCTAAGACATGGGGAACTTATAAGTGTGCACCTTCCAGCTGAGAGACTCTGTGGATGTTGTTAATATTTCAGATATAGGAGTTGTTATTTCTCTGTAAGAGGGGAGTAGGTGTAAAATTGTTCCCATAATGCAAGGTTAAAGTCTGCGGGAAAGCCCTAAACTGAATAGTCTGCTTGTTTAGTGAGCATTTGATTTGAAAGAGCTGGACGATGAATTCATGTTTATTTAGATACATAAATCTATTCACAATCATTCAAAGTTTTGGGTCAGTAAGATTTTTTTTTTTATGTGTGTGTTTTTGAAAAAAAGTCTCTTATGCTTACCAAGGCTGCATTTTTTTGATCAAAAATGCATTAAAATAGTACAACTGTAGAATAATATAAAATTTTTAAATACAGTAGGTGTTTTACAGTTGATTATGTTTTCAAATGTAATTTACTCATCGTTCAGAAATCATGATTTCAAATATGATTTGCTGCTCAGGAAACATGTATTACTATTTATGTTGAAAGGTGTTTTTGCTGCTTTATATTTTGATGGAAAATATGATACTTTTTTCAGGATCCTTTGATAAATGTTCACCATTATTTGATTTTCATCAGGATTCTTGGATGGAAATGGATAGAAAGGTCACACACACAAAATCATGTAAAATAACCATCACCTTGAAAGTACAGTATAACACTGAAAATATTGCTAATCCCAAGAGGATATTTATACAGAATGTACAGTATTTATATTGAAAAGCATGAGACGAAGAAAGGCAGTGGAATGAGAAAACCACATTGACCTCTTCATGCTGCACTTGAAATAGAACTTTCTCTAAGTTTTTAATAAAAATAATACTATCCTACATATTGTATTTATATCTGTAGGTCAAGCAATCAAATGTTAAGAAATCAAAATCATTACATTGAAGTGGTTCAAACATACAGGTGCCTCTAAAAAAAATTGAATATCATGGAAAAGTTCTTTATTTATATTCTTTATAAATCTTTCTTATATTCTATATTCTATATTCATTGCACACAAAATGAAATATTTCAAGAGTTGTTGTTTTTTTTCATTCTGATGGTTATGACTTTTTTTGTATCTTTTTTTTGTATCTATTTTTGTATATATATATATATATATATATATATTAATACACCTGATAATAAGGACAAAGGCCACACCTCCAATTAGGCAGTATGTATTAAAATTATTTTCAGTTTTGTAAGCCTTAGAAAAAAAAAAAAAAAAAAAAAAGCTAATAAAATGTTTCTGGATTTTGCAAGTTTATGTGATGTGCTGGATTTGTATTTATTTAATATTTTTTAAGTTTAAAGTGCATGTATAATAATGGGGTGGTGCTAGCGCAGTGGATAAGACACATGTCTTTGGTGTGAGAGACCCGGGTTTGAATCCACTGTGAGACACCAATGTGCAAGACACTTAACCCCTAGTTGCTCCAGAGGCGTGCGATCTCTGACATATGTGGCAATTATAAGTCGCTTTGGATAAAAGCGTCAGCTAAGTGAATAAATGTAATGTAAAATAATAATGATATATTTTCATCATCAGGATACTTAACTTTTCAAACAGGCTGAATTTGGCTCAGTTTGAACAAGCTCGCTATAAACCAGCGGGTTCCTAGTCTGACGTCAGCCTGTGCTGCTGGCCTAAAGAGCACTGGGGTTTTGTTTCAGCAGCAGTTAAAACACACAAAAGCCTCAGACAGGCAACTGTCATAAATTATTCAGAAGCGTTCTAGGCCTATCTATGTGGATAAACTCACATTCAGACACAGGCTAAATCACCAGTGTTTTAGGCAAACAAGATACGCCCACATGGGTCAAATGCTGTCAACCAACTGACCATAAATGAGAAATGTGCCTGCATAATTTGAATTGTAGATATGAGTTTCCTTTCGGTGTGTAGCCCGTAGTCACCGCAAGCAAATACCTGCACACACCTGAGCGTATCTTCCATAAATCCCTGCAGCTGATGGAACGAGGAGACAGGGATTTTTTTGTATGTCATACTAGAATAGACAATCTGTTACTTTTCACTGCTTCAAATTGCATCGCAGTGTCCACATATATTAAAATCTTTCAAATCTGATAACAAAAAAGCTAAGTGAAACGATACTGGTTTAATTACATTTAGTGTGAATGTGTTGATGTTATCTAAAGAGAAGGAACGATACTGATCTAATAGTAACCAGAGAGCAGGTGAGCTGTATAGCAAATGAGAAGATAATGAGAATAAGAAATGAATGATTACAAATATTCACTGTATATTTTAATCTAAATTGCATGATATTGAAATGAAAAGCCCTGTACTTCAGCATTGGTTACAGAAACCTTAATAAGCGTGCCAGAGTTTTTCAGTAACTCTGGCTCGGATACGCCTGGGATTGTGTGCTTTTAATGGTGTATGTGACTATGAGTATGACTGCGCCCTCTTGTGGAGAAATCATGGGAACACAATTTTCAACGAGAAATACCACATGAAATTGACCGCTATAAATACCGTTATAAAACAGACAACTTTTATGAAAAATATGACAAAAATGTATGGTTTGTAATTTAAGCTCTTCACATGAAACCTTAGCCACGTTGCTATTCTTAGGTTTGGGGTCAGTAAGATATATATATATATATATATATATATATATATATATATATATATATATATTAATACTTTTATTCAGCAAGGATAAAGCAAATTGATCAAAAATGACAATAAATATATTTATAATGTATCATTCCAAAAATAGTGCCTGTATTACTGTATTAGTTCTCTGAGCCAGATTACAATTATTTGTTCAGTTCTCAAACTGTTTTCACATGTATGAATGTTTCTGAAGGCATTATTTTACGGATGATCCTGGTTAACACTTTTTCCACTCCTTTGCTCATTGTAAGTTTGAATTGGGGGCATTTTACATACTACTTTTTGACATTAAAAAACACGTTTTGACATTTAACTGCTTTTGTTGTTTTGATAAGTATATTAAAATTAGTACATACAATACAAAAGATAATGTACTGGTAATGCATTCATTTTATGGACATCTCCATTAACCCTAAAGCACAAAACACCTGTACAAATCAATACAGAAAATTCCTTCATATTAGTACATTGTGTTTTATTCATGTATTTGAAAAATTTCGATTCTTATTTTATGTACAGCCGTTTTTCTCACTTTTTTGAACTCCGCATCATGAAAATAAGTCATTTTACAACATTTTTCCAAGGCGCAGGATTGTGTAATATTCAGAAATATTCCTTGAGCAGCATATCGGCATATTGGAATGATTTTTGAAGGATAATGTTACACTGAAGACTGGAGGAATTATGCTGAAAATTCAGCTTTACATCACAGGAATAAATTACATTTTAAAATATACTAAAACAGAAAACATGATATTATATATTACTGTTATTGTTAACATATAAATTCTGCCTTGGTGAGCATATGAGACTTCTTTCAAAAACCTACCCCAAAGAGCAGTGTAGTTAGACGTGATTAGAGTTGCCACAACATTGACCTTTATCAATCTGACTCTGTTGCAGCAGTCAGCAGAGCAGTCAACAGAGCAGTCAACAGAGCAGCCATGATGATGATTCCAGCCGCTTCCTGACTCCCTCCATCCGTGAGGACAGGTGAGTACTTCACCTGTCAGAAACATCAGTAGTTAACATCAGTTTTAATAAATGAATTGCAGAGATACTCAGCCAATCGGACTACTGAGAGCTCAAGCTGCACAGAGGAATCCTTACATAATGCTGTCCAGTGATGTTCACCTCAGCGACTTTAACAAGCATCTAAGGCATAGAATTTGAGTTGACTGAAAGGATAGCGCCTTGAGATGTGACACCTCATTTTCAAGGGGGTCCTTGAAATTAACTCTTAATTAAACTCTTAAGATTAAGGTGCTTCACGATGCCATAGAATAATTTTTATTTATTTTGTCTAAATGGTTCCATAAAGAACCTTTAACATCTGAAGAACCTTTCTGTTTCACAAAAGATTCTTTGTGGCAAAATGAAAGAAAGAAAGAAAGAAAGAGGAAGAAAGAAAGAAAGAAAGAAAGAAAGAAAAAGAAAAAGAACGAAAGAAAGAAAGCTGATGGTTACTGACAAGTTTAACCATGTTGTAACGTGTTACCAGATTATTTCTTTAAAAATGAATACCACTTATTTTATCACTTATCACTTTATCATTTATTATTTAATGGAAAGACAATTTTACCTTTTTTATTTGTGGTTTAAGTATCCAAATAAATTTTGGCGACACAAAAATACATACATCTCTTCATCAAGATCAAACACACTAAAGCCTGGAATACACTAAAAGACTTTTAAAATCTGATGACTTTTTTAGACACTATAGGCATCATGCAGTTGCCGAGTTAATTACAGAGAGAAACAGAACACAAAAAATGTTGTAAAATCTGCTCTAAATATCAGCACTTTGTACATTTGATGTCCTCCAACTAGATGGAATCACAGTCTGAGGCTAAATGCTTCATGTAATAAGATTTTTTTTTTTTTTTAAGTTTTTTTTATACAAAATTTGTAAAGTCTGACTGATTCTGACTTTTGGCAAATAACAGAATGAAGTTTGGGACAAAAAATCTGGTGAAAATTCCTGTAGTGTATTCAAGCTTTACCATGCAACGTAAACTGATCAAAACTGTTGATTTTCTCACTGGGCTGACAGCGGGGCAGACAAGTGTAGGTAAGAATCAAGACCACATCAGTAGCAGACAAGTGTGTGTCTGGAAATGTAGATATAGTAATCTTGATCCACATATCTCGGCAAACCTGCAATGGTTGTTTTGTTTGAGGTGTGATATCTCAGTGCCCCGCTGTACTTTTGTGAAGTTGAGCCCTGAAAACAGTTGCAAGCTATGGAATGTGATTGTTTGCCTTTTTTATTGGACAAACAGCTCTGATCACAATGCCTGGGAACAAACAGAGCGCCGTGCACAGACCGGCCTGTCTGGGGCTTCAGCTTTTTTGCTTTCTCTTGATTTCGGTTTCTGATCTCCGAATAAGACATAGCAAAGACCAAACATCTGAGCTGTAGTTGTGGGATTAGAGATAAGCATTCGTAATTGTCCAGGAACAGAAGGTAAGTGAAGGCCAAACACAGATTAGATCTTGTGATGAGTCATGAGAACTGATGTTTTTAGACAGTTTTGTTAGTATGGTTGCATCTGTTGGTGTGTTTTGTGCATGGAAATGCTCTCTGTGAAACACTCTCCACAATTTTTTTTTCATTTGTGGCAACTGCACTTACATCTGTTTCCAGAAAAAAAAAAGTTTGTTTTTCTATATCAGCTCTTGTAGAGAAGTGCTGCGTGATTCTGTTGCTCTTTTGTATATCTCTGCAGCTGAATATAAATATGTACTTCACAAAACTTTCCAAGGTTTAAAGACTTAAAAGGATAGTTCTGAAAAATTTGAATTTAGTCATTTACTCACCCTCAAGTTATTCCAAACCTCTCAGAGGTTATTACCAAACAGATGCCAGCAGCTATTGACTTGTGAATATTTTTTTTTTCTCCATACCATGAAATTCAGTGGCTGTTTGGTTACCAAAATTTTTCAAGATATAATCTTTTGTGCAGGAAAAATAACCTCGGACAGGTTTGGAATAACTTAAGGGTGAGTAAATGATGACAACATTTTCATTTTTGGGTGAACTGTCCCTTTAAACTTCATTGAAACCTTAGTAGGCAATGGCAATGAGACTGAGATACATCGAGTTTTTCTGGTACCATGACATTCAAGAAGTAATTGTATTAAACGCATTAGATGCACATTAGACTTTTCTACTTTTGGTTGACATGCTGTTGAAATAGTGCACCAGACGCGATGCATTGGTTTGTTGTGGTGACCGATCCATTCTTTGATTTGGAGGTCAAATCTGAACAGGGGCTGGTCTTCTGTCCTGAAGTGCTGCTCTTTCCTGAGTGGTCAAGACTGTTGTCTGACCACCACCACATGCCAGTTTAACCAGTGACATGAGGAACAGCCCATCTCTTTTGTATCATGTCACTGGCCGCCTGTGGATTTAGAAAAGCCTGTAAAAGCCGCCACAATGGGCGCTGTGTGAAAGTGTGGCTTTAACTCATTGTCTCATGTCAATACAAAATTTAACTGAGCCTTTGGCTCTCTGCAAAGGACAGCTCTCCAGTGTCTCACATTGTTATTTACATGTTGCTGACCACCTCGTTTTTGGATTCTTTTTTTACATAATTGTGTAGATCCATCGAAAAGCATGTATATTTGATATCACAATAGTTTCACCTAATTAGATTGAATTGGCTTTTCACACCCAGACCACAAATGAGTGACCTTTAAAGCTGAAATATAGTTGAAATAATGTCAGTTTAAAGAGATAGTTCACCCCGAAAATCAAAATTCTGTCATTATTTACTCACCCGCAAATTGTTTCAAACCTGTGTGAACATGAAAGAAGATATTTTTGGGAATGTTGTTAACCAAAGAGTTGACCGTGGTCTTTGACTTACAATACTACTATGGAAGTCAATGGTTACCGTCAACTGTTTGGTAACTAACATTCTTTAAAATATCTTCATACAGGTTTATAGATAGCATAGATATATAGCATCTAATTTCTGAGATTTTATGTGAAATAGGACCTTGTGGAATGATTTGCTCACACACAGTATTATATAGAGAGAGCGGAATGCTACTTTACTCTGTCTCTTCAATATGAGGTGCTTGAATGCGTCCAGTGATCTGTGCTTGAAAGCATACAAGTGTTGTGCTCTGAAGAGGGTCAGTCCAGGTGAAGTGTGTGACTCCGGATGAGGACATCAGCCGCAGGCTCTAGCAGTGCAAATCCCTCTATCATGGTGTCTCCCAGCCACAGCCAGAATTAGCCTCAGATTACTCGCAGCCACAGCGGTTGTGCCATTTCCATAACCCTTTCACCCTCACCCTCTCTCCTCCTCGCTATCGACAGCACAGCTGAACCCAGCACACCACAGCATGGACGCTGCACTACAGAAACACAATTTACAAGAAACAAGAAAGAGAATCCTAAATTGAGAGAGATAGAAGGTGAGCACCTACTTCAGTGTTTCTTTCAATGGTTTCTTCAGTAGAAACATGGAGGTTCTTTGTTGTTGTATCAAACTGCTTTCCTGTAGTATGTAAGTGACTGTTAGATGGAATCATGCTCTTCTTTCCTTTGGTTATGATCTGTGTATTGCATGATCATCTAAATGAAGCATCTATAGGTCCATGAAGAACTTTTAACAACCACAGAACCTTTCCGTTCCTCAAATGTTCTTTGTATTGAAAAAATTGTTCTTCACACCAAGAAAGAAATGGTTCTTTTAAGAACTGTTCACTGAAAGGTTATTTGAGGAACCCAGAATGGTTCTTCTATTGCATCGCTGTGAAAACACTCTTTATTTTTAAGAGTGTTTGTTGACACGGTCATGTTGGCGATCAGAAAGATTATAATGCGTCATTAATTATCAGTTCTATTTTAAGATGTCAAGAAGAGATCATGTGTTTGTGCAAGCATATACATTTGAAATGATTTGTGTTCTATATTATTGTAAACCTACTACATGTGAACTGAGCAACCTCTTTATGAAATTTCTAATTTCTGTAGGTTCTTCATATTTGTTTATTAAAATCTTAGAACTTCTTGGATCCTTGAATAATCAGATTGTTTGCTTTGTTCACTTTTCAAAGTTAAAATAATTAAGTCTACACTAGGGCTGTCAATTTTCGTTAGAAAATCGATTGCACAATCGATCGGACCAACCAAAAAAAGTTTCGAAAATGAAAATAGGCAATCGATTTTAACCAAATATGTAGACTATTAATTTTTTTTTTTAATAATTAAACAATTCAAAACTCACAAACAAGCAGAAAAAGAAAATAAAGAATTCCAAAAGTGCAGTATGCGTTGCGAAAGCTAGAAAATTCAAATATAGCAAATCAAAGAAATAGCAAATATGCGCCTATAAGACCCAGTGACATCGAAAGCGACCTCTTACAGGAGATGCTGAGTTATGAAAAGGAGCCAGCATTGCCAGTTGACAGCGACCGGCTTTTGTGGTGAAAGATTGGCAGTAATACTCCCACCTTGCGCAGCCTAATTGCCTTGAATTGCCTAAATCATAAATGCAGCTGGGTTGAAGCCTGCAGTGATGTTTTTCATTTATGTTATGGCAGCAGTCCCCTCTGCATATATATTTTTTCTAGAATGTTACACTTTTGTTGCTGTTTGTTATTCTGCACGAACCTTCTTGCAAATTAGAGCTGAAGATCTTGGGTTTGGTCGGGTTCGGGCTTTATTTAAATAATCGTACGCGGGCTCGGGCTTGCGCTCCGGTTTGTGAGGTAAACGAGCGGTCATGTGATGTGTTTCGATTAGCGCGAGAAAGATAAGAAAATGGATGCTGATTAGGTGAAACGGAAGGCTTGCCTCTGACGATTACGTTTTGGTTGCACCAGCAACTAAAGCAAAGTCTGAGGTTTGGAAAAGTTTTGACTATGTTTATAATGAGAATAATGAGTGAATAATGACGCACCATCAGTGTGTGCAGGAACGCGCTGAAGACATCTACAGTGGATTCAATCATTTTCCTCCACAAAAACATGTAGGCTTAGCCTAATCTCTGTGAGTTAAGGTTTTTCAAATGATAACTAAATATTCATTGAGTCTTAAATGCGTAATGTGGACAGAGTATATACGCAAATTTTGGCATTATTCTTATTAAATGTCAGCTGCTAGTGGCGAAGCAAATCCGGCGGATCCTTTATCTTAATTTTGTTATTGCCAAATACCTATCTTAATTTAAAATTTATCTTAATTTAATTTGTTAAAAAAGACTCGTTTTATTGGTGCGTTGGTCTATTTATAGGCGAAATGAGCCTATGCCTATTTAGAGTGCTGAGATGTTACGATGTTACAGAGGACTTATTTATTCCAACTTCCAAAGCCCCTTTCACACTGCACGTCGGACCCTGCATATTGCCGGAACAATTCCGGGTCGCCTTCTGTGTGGAAGCAACCACGTCCCGGGATTGATTCCGGCATTGAACCCGGGTCGGGGACCTAGTAACATTGCCGGGTTCAACCCGGGACGAGCGCTGTGTGAACAAAAGCCAGATCTAATGCCGTGTCGAAGTGATGACGCACGTTATCGCGCGACTCTTTTACCGGCTGTTTTGAAGGAAGATTGTGATAAAAAATTGTGCAAACGGTAATGAAGCAGAGATCAGTTTGTTCCTCACTTTCCGCGCTGACGCCGAGATCGTTCGTTTGCTTCAGTGAAAGTATAACGTGCCTAACATTTTCGACTCGTACATTACACGTCACGCCCTGATGTCCCTGATGTTCCAGCGCTTTCTTTACGTTCATCTGTTATTTGGCGTTGAAAAAAGGAAACGTCTTTTTTTTTACATGGAAAATCGATTTTACAATCGATTCAATGAACACTTATGTCTTAAAAATCGAAAATGCTTTTTTCACAAAAGTGACAGCCCTAGTCTACACTGAAAGTTTAATTTGTTTAAAAAAGGTTAATTTGAAGTCATTTTCACTCAGAAATTGATAGTAAATTTCACAAATAAATTCAAAGCAACACATTAATTATGTATGACATGTTGAAGTAGAAAGACAGAATTTTTTTGTTAAACATACTTCTATTTACAAGTTAAAAAATAAAAAAAATTTAGAGTGTATTCATGCAAACATTTTCATTTGTTGAAAACAAGATTTAAGCATTTGCGCAACGTGGAAATAGAAACCTATACACTGGTCGTGTCTTTCTGTTAACTATTATGATACAGCCTTATTTTAAATGATATTTACATTAAACAATATGCAAATACAATTTTATATTATATTATAGCTCATTGAACACAAGCAAGTGTACACTAGCACATACTGTAGATGATCATGCTAGTGTCATGTTAGTCAGACTAAATCTTACACCAATTCCTATGTACAGTACAGCAGGTGTTTTGAGGAGGTGTATGTGTGTGTGTGTGTGTGTGTGTAATCTCTGCTTCTCTCTGGGTAGATTTATGGTTCCTGTCAGTTGGGTCATTTGTTAGAGCTGAAGAAGGGCTCAGAGCTGAGGACTGTGGGAGATCTATCAACCTCATCCTCTACCGCTCTTAACCCTGTAAAGCCTTCTGTACACAAATGTCTTTGAAACACAATGCCTTTTGTCATCTGATTGATAGTTTATACTTTTTTAGCAAGTTAAAAGCCTTTTAGTATCACTGTAAAACATCCCCCTTCAGACTGTGGTTCACATGTCTTTTTGTTATGAAATCTTAGTTCAAAATGTTATAGTTCAAAATTAACTCATACTGGACTGAAATTTACTTGATTATCTACACATGTACGTCTTTTCGTTTTCTTTTTTTTTTTTTAAATCATATTAAATCAGAAAATCAGAGTAAATCAGAAATCAGAATGAGCTTTATTGCCAGGTATGTTCACACATACGAGAAATTTGTTTTCGTGACAGAAGCTCTGCAGTGCAACATAATGACAGTGACTGAACAAAAACACAAAATGGTATAAAAAATTTAAAAAAATACAAATAGGTAGGTAAGGAACGAAAATATACAAATTGACAATGTATGGCAGGTATATTACAATGAGCATTATGTATGTACAGGTATATTATGTGCAAAAAAATTTAAGTGTACGCTAAGTATGTGTGTTAGATAAATAAATGTATGTATATATAAATATAAAGTGTAGTGTGTTCCACAGTTTTTATCAATTGTTCATTAGATGGATTTCCTGAGGGAATTGCCTGATTTTGCCAGCCCTTTTGCTCACTCTGGATAAGTACAGTTCTTGAATAGATGGGAGGGTTGACCCGACAATTCGCTCAGCAGTCCAGACTACCCTCTGTAGTCTTCTGAGGTCAGATTTAGAAGCTGAGCTGAACCAGACAGTTACTGAAGTGCAGAGGATGGATTCGATGATGGTGGAGTAGAACTGTTTCAGCAGCTCCTGTGGCAGGTTAAACTTCCTCAGCTGGCGAAGGAAGTACAACCTCTGCTGGGCCTTTTTCACAAAGGAGTCAATGTGAATGTCCCACTTCAGGTCCTGAGACATAGTGGTGCCCAGGAACCTGAATGACTCCACTGCAGTCACAGTGCTGTTCATGATGGTGAGTTGGGGGAGTGCAGGGGGGTTTCTCCTGAAGTCCACAATCATCTCCACGTTTTGAGTGTGTTAAGCTCCAGGTTGTTGAGACTGCACCAGACAGCCAGCTCTCCTGTCTGTAAGCAGACTCGTCACTGTCCTGAATGAGGCCGATGAGTGTGGTGTCATCTGCAAACTTTAGGAGCTTGACAGAGGGGTCCTTAGATGTGCAGTCATTAGTGTACAGGGAGAAGAGCAGTGGGGAGAGAACACAGCCCTGGGGAGCTCCGGTGCTGATTGTACGGGTGCTGGATGTGTATTTTCCCAGCCTCACTAGCTGCTGCCTGTCTGTCAGGAAGCTGTTGATCCACTGACAGATGGAGGTGGGCACGGAGAGCTGATTTAGTTTGGGCAGGAGGAAGTTTGGGATGATCGTGTTAAAGGCCGAGCTGAAGTCCACAAACAGGATCCTCACATAAGTCCCCGGTCTGTCTAGGTGTTGCAGAACATAATGCAGTCCAATGTTTACTGCATCATCCACAGACCTGTTTGCTCTGTAGGCAAACTGAAGAGGATCCAGCAAGGGTCCAGTGATGTCTTTCAGGTGGGCCAGCACCAGTTTTTCAAATGACTTCATGACTACAGACTTTAGAGCCACAGGCCTGTAGTCATTTAGTCCTGTAATTTTGGATTTCTTTGGGATGGGGATGATGGTGGAGCATTTGAAGCATGAAGGGACTTCGCACAGCTCCAACGATCTGTTGAAGATCTTTGTGAAGATGGGGGCCAGCTGGTCAGCAAAGGATTTCAGACTGGCTGGTGTAACACAATCTGGGCCTGGTGCTTTTTTTCTTTTCTGCTTCCGGAAGACCTGTCCAGGTGTCCAGGTGTACAGGATGGGTTGCAGGAGTTGTGAATGGTGTGAATGGTTGTGTGGGGAGGTGTTCAGGGCAGGTGATGGGTGTTCTTTCAAACCTGCAGTAAAACTCGTTCAGATCGTCTGCCAGTCGTTGATTTTCCACAGTGCTGGGGGGTGGTGTCTTGTAATTGGTGATCTTCTTTAGACTTTTCCACACTTATGCGGAGTCGTTCGAAGTAAACTGAGTCCTTATTTTTCCAGAATAATTCCTCTTTGCCACTTTGATCTCCTTTTCCAGTGTGTATTTAGCCTGTTTATACAAGACATTGTCCCCCTTCCTGTAAGCATCTTCTTTGGCCTGATGGAGCTGTCTGAGTTTTGCAGTGAACCACGGTTTGTCATTGTTGTAATTTAGTTGAGTCCTGGTAGGACAGAAACTGATATATGATGTTACGGTCTCTGTGAGTTCATCCAGATCGGTGGCAGCAGCTTCAAAAACACTCCAGTCAGTGAGGTCAAAACAAGCTTGTAAATCCTGCTCTGCTTCATTTGTCCATCTTTTTACAGTCCTTAATACAGGTTTATCTGATGGAACAGAGTGATATGCATCCTTTATTGTGGTGTAACAGTGGCGTAACAGAGTCTCTTGTGGGACATGTGATGTGCTGTCTGTATTTTGGCAGTTCACGGGAGAGATTGGCTTTATTAAAGTCCCCAAGAATGATTAAAATGGAGTCCGGGTGTTGTTCTGTCTATGTGATCTCATCAGCGAGTTTCTGTAAAGCTGAGCTCACGTTTGCTTGCGGAGGAATGTAAACACTCACCAGAATGAACGAGTGAAACTCCCGCGGCGAATAGAGCGGCTTGCAGTTAATGAAGAGTGTTTCGAGATTTGAGCAGCACATCTTCTTTAACACAGTTACATCTGTACACCACCGTCCACTGATGTAAAAGCATGTCCCGCCGCCGCGCGATTTCCCCGTTGATTCTGCTTCGCGGTCCGCTCTGAATAGCTGAAAGTCCGGCAGATGGAGCGCGCTGTCCGGTATGGCGTCATTCAGACAGGTTTCCGTGAAACACAGAGCAGCAGAGTGTGAGAAATCCTTATTTGTCCGAGAGAGCAGAAGCAGTTCGTCCGTTTTGTTGGGTAGAGAGCAGAGATTGATGGATGCTAGGCAACGGCGTTCGAAATCCATGTTTTCTGAGTCTCACGAGCGCGCCAGCTCTTTTCCCCCGTCTGCGCATCCTCTTGAAGCGTGTGATCAGCACAGCCGCTCCGCCGACAAGAATGTCCAGCAAAACATCAGAATAGTCGAAAACCGGTGATATATCGGGAGATGTGTGTCGTCCCTGGTGAAACTGATTGCAGGAATATAACTAAAGACAGGACAAACTAACAAAAACACAAAAACAACTGCAGATTACGTCACGGAGGCAGCCATCCTGTATCGGCGCCAACAATTAATCCATTTGATAAATCAAATGGTGCAAACGGCTATCCAGATGATGGATAGACGAGTGTCTATCCATCATCTGGAAAGACGAGTGTAAAATATGATCATTAGGCTTTTGAGGAAAATTTATTTGTTCATCTCTCAATCATCATTATAATGCATTGCATTACATGTTTTGAAACTACAGATATTTGATCATAAGCTAAGCATTTATATGTCATCTAATTAAGACATATTATTGGGAGGGAGTGGCAACTGATATATGCATTTTATTGAAGCAGTCTGATATACTTTCATAAAAATCTCCTTGATTTACAGTACAAGCTATCAAAATTTAATAAACATCAGCATCTACAAACTGCGTTTGCTTGGTTTGAGCCTCAGAATAAAAGTGAGATGTTTTATTCTCCTTGAGTATGAGCCCCAAATTCTCATTATATTATATATGAGCAATAAAGCCTGATGTATCAAATAGGATACAAAACATAAACCACATTATGCACTGTTTGTTCATATGTCGAGCTTTACAGAGTTAAATGCAGCAGCTCAGAAGATGATGAAAAACGTCTGAAATGTTTTTTGCCTGTGTCATGGCCTCTAATTACTGTGGTTCATCATCACGTTCCTCTTTCATTATGGTTTTTGCTGTGGTCTGCACTCTTGCACATTATCACAGTTCATTTCCTGTCACATTGATCTGAGACGCGTAATGAAAAAATTAATAAATCCATCAATTTGGTATGGTTTTGCTCATATTAAACAAACCCCCAACTTTACACCAAATATTACACTTCATAAGTGATGCATCAAATTTCCACCGAGAACTGCCTAGCAACTACATAGCAACACATTACCAACTATACTATACTACTGTATGCTCTGCTACACTGGTCAGTGATATTACAGATTTATCTCTTTCCCTGTTTTTACATTTAGATTATTTTTGCCATCATATATATATAAAAAGTCCATCTTTATATGCTAATACTTTAATAATAACTCTAAATATAATGTTTAGATTCGTTTTCAAATTCAATATCTGCTTTTTAAACTGTACACATGTAACTGTATAAATGACGTTGTTATGCCAAAATAAATATCGTAGCATTTAAAGCAGTTGATTTTAGTGTTGAATTTTTATTTATTTGGACAAAATATTTGACAAATACTGATAGTAAGCATCAGAGAGAAACACCAAATGCACTCTCTTTCCGCTTGATAACACAATGTAGCATGTTATTTATAAAGAGAGCTGAGGCAGGCACATCTCTCAAGATGAGAGCAGAAGGAGGGAGTCGCTCGTACACAGGGACTCGACCAGTGGCATATGACATATAGGGTACAAAATGTTTAGGAGGCGCCACAGGAAAGTTCTTTATCTTTTTTATTGTTTTATAGTTAATTTTATAGTACCGTAAAGAAAATATTTGTTTAGTGCGGGGGGGGGTTATGTCTAAAATCTCACCCAGGGCACAGACAGAGCCTGGGTCACCCACACTCGTACATGGATTGAGCCGTGTTTGAGAGCAGCTCGACTCGATCCCTCTCAGCTTTAGCGGGTGCGAGAGGATTGTTGTGAATGGAAAAGAAGGAAGCCTCTTGAGAGCAGGAAATCTCCCCACTGACAGCCAAGCCCAATTACTGTGACATAAGTCAGAGAGCGTGTGCGTTTGAGAGGAGAACACTGTGACGTCAGAGGAGTGTCTCACTCCAGGTATGTGTGCGTGCTGAAGTGCTCTATTCCTGTGATTCACTCTCAGCAAACACACTAAAGGAAAGAAGGCTGATGACTATCAAGATCAAATCCTTGATGACTTTAATGCTGGGAATTGAAATGTCTGGTCAAACGCTCTGCAAGTTTGTAAGTTCTGCAGTAGCTCCAGCTGCGATTGCTCACTGGCTGTGTGGATTGTGAGGATCCCAAACTTCTGCACTGTCTGTTGAAGCTGTCCCGATTGGGAAGAGTTGACTTTCACTAATCTTAAGTAAACCTCTTTTTGCTACTGTACGTCGCTACGACCTTTTTCAAATGTATGTCCCCCCAGGATCATTCCTAACAGTAGACAACAGATAATAAACATTTTCTGTATTGAAAATTATAGTGAATTTTGATTAAATATGTTTAAAAAATATTATATATATAATCAAATAATTCAACACTTTTATTTTATTTATTTATTCGTGTTTGTTTGTATAGAAACAATTTAAAATATATGTAGGACCAAATTACTTGAACATTAGATTTGTGAATATTTAATTAAATCATGAAATATGTAATTAGTTGCATTCTATTGAACATTGAATTAATTCATTATTAAATCACCAAAAAAAAAAAGAAAAGAAAAGAAATTATAAATATACATATGTCGTTTTAGCATTAGTTTGCATCCATTTATTCATTTTTAGCAGTATCTTTGGATTGTTTATTATTATTATTATTATTATTAATTCATTCATTCATTCATGTAGCTGTATCAGCTTATGGTATTAACCATAGTCCCTGCTAATAAATAAATTAATTAATTAATATATAGACTGGTTTTTCATTTAATGATAAAAACCATATAACTGCACCTTAACTACAGCACACAAAATGTTTGACTTGTTAGCATGCAAAACTATATTTATATTTATTTATTTATCTTTCTTTTAGTTCACATTTCTTTTGTTACCCAGCTGCACCACCAGAGGGCCCGTTCTGCATGATTGACCACTCTCATTCAGTGCAGTTTGGTCAGTTCAGACACACACTTGTGCCACACAGACTCAGGAACATGATGTACCTGTTGCACATGATATAATCACAGGAAACACAACGACACAGGTCCTCCAGTGTGTGTGTGTGTGTGTGTGTGTGTGTGTTCATTATCGCTGATGAGTGAGTGACTACAGCCAGCTCAGAACAGCCTCTCACCACACACTGTCGTTTGCTGTCATGATTTAATCGGCCCCTGCGTGAGGCCTTGAAGTGGCTGTCATGGGGCCTGGGACTCCAGTGCTTTCAGGGCCCATTAGTCTCTATAGAAACTCACCATCCTGTCAAGAAACAAGACTCATATATGGTCTCTCACTTATTTGAATGCCATAGATATATTTTTAACTGACAAAAAGAAATGTGAATGTTTTATTACTTATAAAAGTGCTTAGAATTTATTAATGGGAAATAAATTGAGAAATTGAATCATCACAGTCATTCTTCCTCTTTCTTCCTTTCCATTTAAGCTATTTGCTTTTGAGTTTCTGGCACAAAATGACTGGGGGGCCTTGGAAGTGTGCCCTCTTGTGACTATCTTGCACTCCTACACCCATATATTAAGCAAAATAATTGCTTAGATTTAACATAATTTTAGTATTGATCTATCATCAAACTGATTAAAATAATTTTAGAATAAATCAAATTTGGCATCAACGAAAAAATAATAAGATTTGACAATATGTCATGTTGGACTAATTTAAACACTTTCTGTTCCATGGCATATAATACTTCATCATAACGCATTAATTATGCATGGCACATGCATTTAAAATAGT